>NC_133139.1:13419180-13719180 GCF_048418815.1 Hemitrygon akajei | reverse complement strand
CACCTCCAGTTAGGCCAGAACCAGCACAACCACCGTCTCCGGTGCAATCACCACCGGCACCTGTGCGATCACCACCACCGGCATCTGTGCAATCACCACCACCAGCACCTGTGCAATCACCACCACCGGCACCTGTGCAATCACCACCTCCAGCACCTGTGCAATCACCACCACCGGCATCTGTGCAATCACCACCGGCACCTGTGCAATCACCACCTCCAGCACCTGTGCAATCACCACCACCGGCATCTGTGCAATCACCACCACCGGCATCTGTGCAATCACCACCGGCACCTGTGCAATCACCACCACCAGCACCTGTGCAATCACCACCACCGGCACCTGTGCAATCACCACCGGCATCTGTGCGATCACCACCACCGGCATCTGTGCAATCACCACCGGCACCTGTGCAATCACCACCTCCAGCACCTGTGCAATCACCACCACCGGCATCTGTGCAATCACCACCACCGGCACCTGTGCAATCACCACCACCGGCATCTGTGCAATCACCACCGGCACCTGTGCAATCACCACCTCCAGCACCTGTGCAATCACCACCACCGGCATCTGTGCAATCACCACCACCGGCATCTGTGCAATCACCACCTCCAGCACCTGTGCAATCACCACCACCAGCACCTGTGCAATCACCACCACCGGCACCTGTGCAATCACCACCGGCATCTGTGCGATCACCACCACCGGCATCTGTGCAATCACCACCGGCACCTGTGCAGTCACCACCACCAGCACCTGTGCAATCACCACCTCCAGCACCTGTGCAATCACCACCTCCAGCACCTGTGCAATCACCACCGGCACCTGTGCAATCACCACCTCCAGCACCTGTGCAATCACCACCACCGGCATCTGTGCAATCACCACCACCGGCACCTGTGCAATCACCACCTCCAGCACCTGTGCAATCACCACCACCGGCATCTGTGCAATCACCACCACCAGCACCTGTGCAATCACCACCACCGGCATCTGTGCAATCACCACCTCCAGCACCTGTGCAATCACCACCACCGGCATCTGTGCAATCACCACTGGCACCTGTGCAATCACCACCGGCACCTGTGCAATCACCACCACCGGCATTTGTGCAATCACCACCTCCAGCACCTGTGCAATCACCACCACCGGCATCAGTGCAATCACCACCAGCACCTGTGCAATCACCACCACTGGCATCTGTGCAATCACAGCCGGTGCTACGTAGATCACAGCGACAGATTCAACCACCTGATAGACTTAACCTGTAAATATACTGGTAAGAAACTTCACCCCATGGGGACTCTCTTTTAAAACAAAGTGGGGGGGTGAATGTGGTGAACTACATATACCTGTCTGGACACGCCCCCTGCTGACTGCTCCTGTGGCTCCTCCCACAAACCCCCCGCTGACTGCTCCTGTGGCTCCTCCCACAAACCCCTGCTGACTGCTCCTGTGGCTCCTCCCACTGACCCCTGCTGACTGCTCCTGTGGCTCCTCCCACTGACCCTGCTGACTGCTCCTGTGGCTCCTCCCACTGACCCTGCTGACTGCTCCTGTGGCTCCTCCCACTGACCCCTGCTGACTGCTCCTGTGGCTCCTCCCACAGACCCCTGCTGACTGCTCCTGTGGCTCCTCCCACAGACCCCTGCTGACTGCTCCTGTGGCTCCTCCCACAGACCCCCTGCTGACTGCTCCTGTGGCTCCTCCCACTGACCCCTGCTGACTGCTCCTGTGGCTCCTCCCACTGACCCCTGCTGACTGCTCCTGTGGCTCCTCCCACAGACCCCCTGCTGACTGCTCCTGTGGCTCCTCCCACAGACCCCCTGCTGACTGCTCCTGTGGCTCCTCCCACAGACCCCCTGCTGACTGCTCCTGTGGCTCCTCCCACAGACCCCGCTGACTGCTCCTGTGGCTCCTCCCACAGACCCCCTGCTGACTGCTCCTGTGGCTCCTCCCACAGACCCCTGCTGACTGCTCCTGTGGCTCCTCCCACAGACCCCCTGCTGACTGCTCCTGTGACTCCTCCCACAGACCCCCCGCTGACTGCTCCTGTGGCTCCTCCCACAGACCCCCTGCTGACTGCTCCTGTGGCTCCTCCCACAGACCCCCTGCTGACTGCTCCTGTGGCTCCTCCCACAGACCCCGCTGACTGCTCCTGTGGCTCCTCCCACAGACCCCCTGCTGACTGCTCCTGTGGCTCCTCCCACTGACCCTGCTGACTGCTCCTGTGGCTCCTCCCACAGACCCCCTGCTGACTGCTCCTGTGACTCCTCCCACAGACCCCCTGCTGACTGCTCCTGTGACTCCTCCCACAGACCCCCCTGCTGACTGCTCCTGTGGCTCCTCCCACAGACCCCCTGCTGACTGCTCCTGTGACTCCTCCCACAGACCCCCCGCTGACTGCTCCTGTGGCTCCTCCCACAGACCCCCTGCTGACTGCTCCTGTGGCTCCTCCCACAGACCCCCTGCTGACTGCTCCTGTGACTCCTCCCACAGACCCCCCGCTGACTGCTCCTGTGGCTCCTCCCACTGACCCCCCACTGACTGCTCCTGTGGCTCCTCCCACAGACCCCCTGCTGACTGCTCCTGTGACTCCTCCCACAGACCCCCCGCTGACTGCTCCTGTGGCTCCTCCCACAGACCCCCTGCTGACTGCTCCTGTGGCTCCTCCCACAGACCCCGCTGACTGCTCCTGTGGCTCCTCCCACAGACCCCGCTGACTGCTCCTGTGGCTCCTCCCACAGACCCCTGCTGACTGCTCCTGTGGCTCCTCCCACTGACCCACGCTGACTGCTCCTGTGGCTCCTCCCACTGACCCCTGCTGACTGCTCCTGTGGCTCCTCCCACTGACCCCCCCCTGCTGACTGCTCCTCATCTCTACTTATCCTTGGCCATCTTCTCTATTGTGTCCTCAGTGTAGTTCAGGGTTTTAATTTTTGCCTCTATGGTACAGTGCCATACCATTGCATGCATGAAGGATTCTTCATTGTTGTTTCTATTAACAATTTTGTTTGATCAGTCATGGTTGTTAGCCCAGAGCTGAATTCCCGAACCTGGAGGAGCGGAAAGATGAAAGGTTAGTTTAATTGTGACATGTGCGTCAAAATATACAGTGAAATGCATTGTATGAAATATGTGCTGGGAATGGCTGTAAGTGCCACCAGGAAACCATACCCACAGCTTACTGAACCCTAACCTGTACGTATTTGGAACGTGAGAGGAATCTGGAGCACCTGGAGGACCTGGAGGAAATTTATGTCAGCGTGGGGAGAACAAATAAACTCCTTACAGACAGCAGCGGGAATTGAACCCTGATCATTGATTGCTGGCGCTGTAATGTGTTATGATAACCGCTAAAGCTACATGCTGCCCATGCTGTTTTACTCCAGGCAATTGAAAACTGAGTGGCTGTATTCAACCGGACTCCATTTCTGCATTCCAAGTTCCATGAGAAAATGTCTGACACGAGTCATCAAATAATTACTTTGAAAGGTAAGAAACTTCAGGGAAATTCAGAAGGAATCTGATAACCTGTAGAACTGGTGAGGATATCGAACTGACTGTAAAGCTGGAATAACTGAGAAGCCCTTTATGATCAATAGTCTCAGAATAGAGGGGTGTCCTTTTAGAAGGGAGATGAGGAGGAATTTCTTTAGTCAGAGAGTGATGTATCTGTGGAATTCATTGCTATAGGCAGCTGTGGAGGCCAAGTGTTCATGTATATTTAAGGCAGTGGTTGATAGATCATCGATTGGACAGGGCATGAAGAAATACAGGGAAAAGGCAGGGAATTGGCTCTGAGAGGAAAAATGGATCAGCTATGATGAAATGGTGGTTGTGACAAAAGAAAGTCCCAGCTTTTGCAAGTCTGTTTGAGATGTCTCAATCTAGACTGCAAGAGGAAGTGAGGCAGCTGTCCAGCTAGGTGAAGGCGGCAACATTGTTGAGGTGTGGGCTTATGGTCTTATATGAGACTGAGCAGTATAGTGGTCTGTGTCGACTGGGTTTGATGAGGAAAAGAAAATGGAACATTGAGTCCACCATAACTTCTCGTGCGAACTTTGTTGATCAACAGATATTTTCTGTGCTGTGCATATACAATATTAAGGGAAGAGCCAGGAGAATCCATATTCATCAGTCATGAAATGCATGGTGACTTCAAATTGCTTGGTAGGGCAGTGATAAAGTTATTGGTTAAGTACCACAGGGCTTGGAATAATGGGCTGGAAATGTGAGTACAAATCTCACCATGGCAGTTGTGAAGTTGAAAGTTGCTAACTAAATAATCTGGGAAAGATAGTTAATATCAGTATGAGTACTTTTAGAAATCTGGATTGTTACGAAACCTCTGAATATTTCCAACATTTTGCTTTCTGGCTTCACACTTCTAATTTGCTATTTCGATCTGGCTGATGCGGGAAATGCAAGATAAATGGGACTGGTGGAGCATTGATGTTTTGCAGAGAAGTTGTGATTTTATTACCAATGGAGGGGAAGATGATAATTTGGATATATCACTTTTTTTGCTGCAGTACTGTGCAAAAGTCTTAAGCACATATATCTAGCTAGGGTGCCTAAGACTTTTGCACAGTACTGTCTTTGTCAATGCGGAGCGGAGCGTGAGTTTGTAAATCTGGCAAGAGCAAAGGATGTTGGGAATGGTGAAGGTGGAGTGCTGTGGGACAGATGGCAGAGGAGTTCCAGGGAAGGGGGGTAAGTCAGGTGTAGAACCACCCTGCCCTGAGACACCAGGCAAGATCACTTAATTCCAAACAATTGGTTTATTGATCATTATGGAATGTCTCTCTGGTGCTTCCCATTCCTCCATTCTCCCTTCCTCTTTTCCCAACCATGGATCCTCCCGCCCCCGTTCCCTTCCCACTCTCAGTCCACAACAGAGACCCATATCAGAATCAGGTTTATCATCACTCACATTTGTCATGATATGTGTTTTATTTTGCAGCAGCAGTACAGTGAAATATACACTATTACTACAGTACTGTGTGAAAGCTTTAGGCACCCTTGCTATATATATGTGCCTAAGACTTTTACATAGTGCTATACATCATAATAATTTTCAATTACACATATTTAATAATTTATTTGATTAACTTTATTTACCATTTTAATTTTGAACTGACTTCTATTCATCTTGAATTACTTAAATCTCTGAACTATTTATAAGTGATATTTGAAATGATGTCCAAAATTTTTAACTTTGGTGATCTCATCCATGTGCCTATTTAAGAGTCTCTTAAATCTTCCTAATGTATCTGTCTGCACCATCTCTCCTGTCAGCGAGTTCCGTGCACTTAGCACTCACTGTAAAATAAAATCTGACCTTTAATCATCTTAAAATTATGCCCACTTGTATTAGCTATTTCTGCCCAGAGTAAAAGGCATGGGCTATCCTCTCTATCTCTGCCTCTTATCATCTTGCACGCCTCTATTTAGTCACCTCTCATCCTCCTTCGCTCCAAAGAGAAAAGTCCAAGCTCACTCAACCTTTTGTCATAGGACGTGCCCTCTAATGCAGGCAGCATCCAGATGAAAATCATTTGCACTTCTTCTAAAGACTCTACACCTTTCCAATAACGAGGCAACCAGAACTGAACACAGTACTCCATCTGTGGTCTAACAAGTGTCGTATAGGGCTGCAGCCTTATCTCGCTCTGGTTCATCGTTCGTCACTCTTTGCCATTCAATCTACTTAGTACGTCAAACTATTGTGCAAAAAAGGAAACACATGAACTGGAATTTCTAAGTTTTGAAGGAATGACTCTCCCCTAATGTTTGCCTCACAAGGCCAAATACTGGGAAATCCTAATGCAATGACACAATATTTGTCCTGCTGGCTTCGTGCCTTATTTCTTTGGACCTAAGTTTGCAGCTGCAAGCTCTTTTACAATGTCCTCCCGTGTTCCTTCCTCTTGTTCAGTGTGTAGTCTTGTGACAGAGGTAGTAGTCATGAAGCTAACAAAGCAGTTGTGCACAGTTAAAATATCAAACCTGTCTGTTATCATCCAAACAACTGTGATGAGACATCAAGAATACATAATTGGCCAACCTGACCCTACTGGGAAGCTCTTGGCAGAACATCAGAACATACTGGAATTGTGGCCCACGCTATTCTTGGACTTATAAAGGGCAAATAAATTAAACCAAACATCCAGGGAAAATTACTATGTAAACAATCCAAAAGTTAATCATTCTTCAGAGGAGAAGGTTAGAAAGCATTAGGGCTAATGTCAGTAAAAGAGTGATTTACTCATTTGCTATAACAAACCATTGTTTCAACACAAGTAGTACAGGTCCTTTTGCCCACGGTGTTGTGCCGACTTTTTAACCTACTCTAAGATCAATCTAATCTTCCCTCCCACGTAGCCCTCCATTTTTCTATCATCCACATGCTTACCTAAGAATTTCTTAAGTTCCCCTAATGTATCTGCCTCTACCACTGCTCTTGGCAGCATGTTCCACACACTCACCACTCTGTGTAAAAACTTTTCCCCTGTCTTATCCCCCTATACTTTCCACCAATCACCTTCAAATTATGACTCCTTCTATTAGCGATTTCCACCCTGGGAAAAAGTCTCTGGCTATCCACTTGATCTACACCTCCCATTATCTTGCCTTTTATCCTCCCTCGGTCCAAAGAAGAAAGCCCTAGCTCGCTTAACCCACCCTCATAACTCATCCTCTCTAATCCAGGCAGCATCCTGCTGAATCTGTGCCATTTTTAAACCTTCTACATACTGGATGAGGAAGTGGAGGGATGGCTTAGTAAATTTGCTGATGACACAAAGGCTGGAGGTGTTATGGACAGTGTGGAGGCCTGTCAGAGGATACAGCGGGACATTGAGAGGATGCAGAATTGGGCTGAGAAGTGGCAGATGGAGTTCAACCCAGAAAAGTGTGAGGTGGGTCATCTTGGTAGGTCAAATATGATGGCAGAATATAGTATTAATGGTAAGACTCTTGGCAGTGTGGAGAATCAGAGGGATCTTCGGGTCTGAGTCCATAGGATGCTCAAAGCAGCTGCACAGGTTGACTCTGTGGTTAAGAAGGCATAAGGCGTATTGGCCTTCATCAGTCGTGGATTTGAATTTAGGAGCCAAGAGGTAATGTTGCAGCTATATAGGACTCTGGTCAGATCCCACTTGGAGTACTGTGCTCAGTTCTGGTCACCTCACTACAGGAAGGATGTGGAAACCATAGAAAAGGTGCAGAGGAGATTTATTTGCCTGGATTGAGGAGCATGTCTTATGAGAATAGGTTGAGTGAACTCAGCCTTTTCTCCTTGGAGCGAAGGAGGATGAGAGGTGATCTGATAGAAGAGTATAAGATGATGAGAGGCATTGATCGTGTGGATAGTCGGAGGCTTTTTCCTAGGGCTAAAATGGTTGCCATAAGAGGACACAGGTTTAAGGTGCTGGGGAGCAGGTACAGAGGAGATGTCAGGGGTAAGTTTTTTACTCAGAGAGTGGTGAGTGCGTGGAATGGGCTGTCAGCAGCGGTGGTGGAGGCGGATACGATAGGGTCTTTTAAGAGGCTTTTGGATAGGTACATGGAGCTTAGGAAAACAGAGGGCTATAGGTAAGCCTAGTCATTTCTAATGTAGGGACATGTTCGGCACAACTTGTATTGTTAGGGCCTGTATTGTGCTGTAGGTTTTCTAAGTTTCTATCCTTCCCATAATGAAGACACCAGAACTGAGGACAACATTTCAAGTGTTGTCTAACCGGAGTTTTATAGAGCTCCAACATTACCTCTTGGCTCTTGAACTCATTCTTCCGACTAATGAAGGCCAAGACACCATGCACCTGCTTAACCATAAATACGAGGAAGTCTGCAGATGCTGGAAGTCCAAAGCAACAGGAGGAACTCAGCTGGACAGACATCATCCATGGAAAAAGGTAAGCAGTCGATGTTTCTTGCTGAGATGCTTCTTTGGGACTTCACCCTGTGAACCACCCTTGTGACACGTTAATGTCCACCCAGCACACATGTACTTCTTGGTTGAATGCACTGCCAGCCCCCACCCTCACTCCCCAGCTCACAGGCACACGCTCATCCCGCACTGGTCACTTTTCATCCTTTATTGCTCCTGTTTCACATATTTATACAACTGCTTGGTTTATTATAGCAGTGCCAGTAACATTATACCGCCTTACATAAACCCATGAGACAGTACAATGTTCTGTATAGTTGTATACACGCATATGGATGAGCGACAATAAACTTGATCTTGAACTTGTGCAGCAACTTTGAGGGATCTGACTGGGGAAGCGGTGGAGGCTGATACATTAGGACGACTTAAAAGACTCTTAGGTATGCACATGGATGAAAGAAAACTGGAGGGCGATGTGAGAGGGAAGGCTTGCATTAAATCTTGGAGTAGGTTAAAAGGTCAGCACCACATCGTGGGCTGAAGGGCCTGTACTGTGCTATACTGTTTTATGATCATGATGAAGAACGGTAGGTCCTGATCAAGGGCCTCGGCCGGAAATGTCGACTGTTTACACTTTTCCTGGCCTGCTGAGTTCCACCACCATTTTGTGGCTGTTACTATGGTCACTGTTCTTGCTTCATCAATTCACCTCCTACAGGGGAGAAAGAAACTAATTATCAACCCCTTCTCCCCACTACATAGACCTCCAGACTCTTTCTGCTTATTTCATTATCAAGTTGTCTACTGTCTGGACTCACAAATAATTAACCTGTACTGTACGGTAGGGTGTCGCATGAATGTATTCAGATGCTCATTCACTACTATTGCCAACACTAATTCAAAGGCCATAAATGTTCATATTAAGTAAATTATTGTTGTTTTTATTCCTGCTGCAATGCTTTTAGTTTATTTTAAAACTTGGGGAAACCATTATACCCCAATAAGACAGTGTCATGAATAAAAGATCGCAGTAGATTAGTGTGAAATAAGATTTTTATTTCCACATGGAATTTATCAGGTTAAGCATGACTGACAATATCATGAATGAATTTCAGCTGGAGCCTTCGGCCAACATCATATCATAGCCCACAGATAGACACAGGATACTGGTATCACATTTGCAGCAATTTTCGGGCTGAAACATAAAAATTCTCATTTGATCTGTATTCAACAGAAGTCTATACACTAAAGGGTGGCAAGGTAGAGATTTGCCTCTACCAAAGGAGGAGGTGTGAGGCACTCTTTCCCTCCGCTAGTTTGCAGGTCACCCTTGGGCAAGGTGTAACATCCCTTTCCCCTGATCAGGGTCACGTGAAGGTAGCGGATGGTCATATAAGCAGCTTGTGCATATTACAAGTCCTGGTTATGCAACCACTGGTACCAAGCAGACAATCTCTGAAGAGTATTGACAATGGCTGGGGGTCACCTGTCCTGAGAAGACATTGCACAGAAGAAGGCAATAGTAAACCATTTCTGCAGAAAAATTTGCCAAGAACAATCATCGGCACATGCCCAATCCCCTCCTATGTTTCTTCATAATGATTGTGGCAATGTCCTCTGGATGACACTGAAGGAGTAGGATGTGTTTGGAGATCTTTCTTCACCAGAAAACATGAAGGATCTTCCAGAGGCTCATAGTGTGGAATGTCAACAGCCTGGCAAGGTCGCTCTTTGTCTTGTGCCAGCTTGACTAGATCTTTAATTATCATCACCGATCTAGCGAGTAAACCTTATTTTCAGAAGAGGTAGGATTTATGTGGCACAACACAATAATTTCCATTAAATTTAAGTTCAAGTTCAAATTTACCTGTCATCCAACAACATGCGTATATACAGCTAAACGAAACAACGTTCCCCCGAGGCCAAGGTGCAAAACACAGGACATGCAGTCACACACAGAACATATAGTTATGATAGCACATGCAGTCACAAAAAAGTTGTAGCATCTGGGGATTTCCTGGGAGCTTCTTCCTTCCCATTGTCATGGTTTGCCCAAACCATCTTCACACATGACAAAGAGGTTCTGGTGCACTGTTGGAAGTGTTAGCATGACGATCTGTGAGTATTTCCATATAAGCATTATAAAGTTCACTTCATAGAACATAGAACATTACACCACAGTACAGGCCCTTCAGCCCACAATGCTGTGCCAAACATTTAACCTACTCTAACAGCAATCTAATCCTTGCCTCCTACAAAGCCCTCTGTTTTTCTATCAGCCATGTGCCTATCTATGAGTTTCTTAAATGCCCTCAATGTATCTGCTTCTACCACCACCCTTGGCAGAGTGTTCCTTGTACCCACCACTCTCTGTGTTTAAAAAAAAACTTAACTCTGACATCCCACCTATAAATTCTTCCAATCAGCTTTAAATTATGCCCCCTTGAATTAGCCATTTCTATCCTGGAAACAATGTCTCTGGTTATACCATTCAGTCTATGCCTCATATCTACACCTCTATCAACCTATATTGTTATTATCTTAACTGGATACACCCTCTCATACACAAGCAAGTACCCGTCCTGCAGTCCACAAACCCCTTGATTAATGTATTGGTCCATGGTATAAAACAAATGTTTGGGAATGCTGATTAAGTTACTGGGTGCTCCTGATATAAAGACTAAATATTATTAAATACTAAGTTGCAAAACAATTAACAATGATGAAATGTCAGTTCTGTTTCTCTCTTCACAGATGCAGATTAACCTACGGGAACGTCCCAGTGTTTATCTGCGTATATTGCAGACAATATAGCTCTACTATTCGTATGTGAAGTGCAGGAAGAAAGCAGTACATATCATCAAGGAGACACCACACACCACCTCACCATCCAGGTCATGCTCTCTTATCACTCCTACCATCAGGAATAAGGTACAGGAGCCTTAGGTTCCACACCACCAGGTTCAGGGACAGTTATGACCCTTCAACCATCAGGCTCCTGAACCAGCTGGGTAACTTCACTCACCCCGACACCATCACAACCTATCAACCTACTTTCAAGTACTCTACAATTCATGCTCTCAATATTATTTATTATTCATTTATTTTTGCCAATCATTTTGCTTTTTTGGCACAATTTGTTACCTTCTGCACATTGGTTGCTAGTCTGATTTGTTTGTATGTAGTTTTTTTATTGACTATTGTTTTTCTATGTATCTACTATGAATGTTGGCAAGTAAATGAACCTCAGGGTAGTATGTGGTAGCATATATGTACAGTACAGTGCAAAAGTCTTAGGTACATATATATCGCTAGGATGCCTAAGACTTTTGCACAGTACTGTAGTAATTTCATGTATTGCACTATACTGCTGTCACAAAAAAAACTAATTTCTTGATATATGTGAGTGATGATAAATCTGATTCTGATATGGGCCTCTATTGTGGGCTGAGAGTAGACTGGAAGTGGGAAGGGGAACAGGGAGAGGGGAATTACGGTTGGCAGGGGTGTGGGACAGATGTCTCTGGGTTGGGTGTGTCTGCACCCGCGCCACCTCTTCCTCCCGCCCCTGTCACTCCTTCTCTGCCCCTGTCCCACACCCCTCCCACAGCACTCTACCCTTGCCACTCCCAGCATCCTTTGCTCCTGCCAGATTTACAAACTCGCTCTGTGCTCCACGTTGACAAATGCAGTACTGTGCGAATATCTTGGGCACCTTAGCTATATGTGCCTAAGACTTTTGCACAGTACTGTACTTTGTTAATCAAAGTTCGAGGTAAATATATTGTCCGTGGTGAGATTCAACCCTATTTTCTCTGTCATATTGAACTAGACCTCTGCTGATCCTGTAACTTAATCACAAGACTATCTCTGACAGTACTTAATGTGTATTTGATACACAAACACAATTCAAGTTAGGAAATACGTGGTCAAATGTCTGACGTCGAACAGAACAATGTAGGAACGGTTGCAGCTACATTTCCATTCAGGAAAACTGTTCTCTTTGATCACAATGAGCTGAAATAAACATTTCTGCATGATTGATCTTGACAATAATTTTGAGCCTAAAATGTCAACAATGCATTTCCTCCTCCAGATACCACTGGATTCATGGAGTTCCTCCAGAAAATTGCTTTGTTGCTCCAGATTCTGCCATCAGTATTCCATTGTATGTCAATATTGAGAATATTGTTCTCACATCACTTTATTTATTCATTGAGATACAGGGCGGAATAGGCCCTTCCAGCCCTTCAAGCTGTGCTGGCCAGCAATCCCCCAATTTAATCCTAGCCATCTCACGGGACAATTTACAATGACTAATTAACCTACCAACCATGGGAGGAAACCGAAAACCCTTGACGAAGCCCACGCAGTCACAGAGAGAAAGTGCAAACTCCTTAGAGGCAACGGTGGGAATTGAGGCCAGGTTACCAGTACTGTAAAGTGTTGTGCCGCCCCCTTGGGATCTTGCTGAACATGCATGCAGTCTTCCTCCGAAATAAATCTATATTACGTCTGTAACAATCCTAGCTACTACATGGCGGTAGTAGATGGTGGCTACGTCGTCGTCTGATATGGAGGGGCCAATGCGCAGGAATGGAAGAAACTGCAGAGTGCTGCAAACTCAGGCAGATAAATCATGGGCACTTGCCTCCCCACCATCGAGACATCTTCAAAGGTCAGTACCTCAGGAAGATGACATCCATCATTAAGGATCTTCACCATTGAGTTGGGTGGAGGTATGGTGCTACATCTCTATCAATGGAGGTGTAAGGTGCTCCTTCCCTCCGCTAGCCTGCAGGTCACCCTTGGGAAAGGTGTAGCACCTGCTTTGCCCCCAGTCAGTTAGTCCTGACGAAGGGTCTCGGCCCGAAACGTCTACAGCGCTTCTCCCTATAGATGCTGCCTGGCCTGCTGTATTCTACTAGCATTTTGTGTGTGTTGTTGCGAAAAGTGAGGCATTGTTCATGGTCCTTTCAGAATTCTTTGGTGGAGGAGAAGAAGCTGTTGCTAAAAAGCCAAGTGTGTGTTTTCAGGCTCCTGCACCTCCTCCTGGTGGTAATGAGAAGAGGGCATGTCCTGTATGGTTTGTTCGCTCACTATGTGTCAAGTCGTATGACATGGATAATCATGGTCTTTACATGACCATGATTGTTCTTGGCAAATTTTTCCACAGAAGTGGTTTGCCATTCCCTTCTCCTGGACAGAGTCTTTACAAGACGGGCAATCCCAGCCATTATCAATACTTTTCAGAGATTGTTTGCCTGGCATCAATGGTCACATAACCAGGACTTATGATATGCACCAGCAGCTCATACGACCATCCACCTCCTGCTCCCATGGCTTCGTGTGATCCTGACTGGGGGCAAAGCAGGTGCTACACCTTTCCCAAGGGTGACCTGCAGGCTAGCGGAGGGAAGGAGCACCTTACACCTCCATTGATAGAGATGTAGCACCATACCTCCACCCAACTCAATGGTGAAGATCCTTAATGATGGATGTCATCTTCCTGAGGTACTGACCTTTGAAGATGTCTCGATGGTGGGGAGGCAAGTGCCCATGATTTATCTGCCTGAGTTTGCAGCACTCTGCAGTTTCTTCCATTCCTGCGCATTGGCCCCTCCATATCAGACGACGACGTAGCCACCATCTACTACCGCCATGTAGTAGCTAGGATTGTTACAGACGTAATATAGATTTATTTCGGAGGAAGACTGCATGCATGTTCAGCAAGATCCCAAGGGGGCGGCACAACACTTTACAGTACTGGTAACCTGGCCTCAATTCCCACCGTTGCCTCTAAGGAGTTTGCACTTTCTCTCTGTGACTGCGTGGGCTTCGTCAAGGGTTTTCGGTTTCCTCCCATGGTTGGTAGGTTAATTAGTCATTGTAAATTGTCCCGTGAGATGGCTAGGATTAAATTGGGGGATTGCTGGCCAGCACAGCTTGAAGGGCTGGAAGGGCCTATTCCGCCCTGTATCTCAATGAATAAATAAAGTGATGTGAGAACAATATTCTCAATATTGACATACAATGGAATACTGATGGCAGAATCTGGAGCAACAAAGCAATTTTCTGGAGGAACTCCATGAATCCAGTGGTATCTGGAGGAGGAAATGCATTGTTGACATTTTAGGCTCAAAATTATTGTCAAGATCAATCATGCAGAAATGTTTATTTCAGCTCATTGTGATCAAAGAGAACAGTTTTCCTGAATGGAAATGTAGCTGCAACCGTTCCTACATTGTTCTGTTCGACGTCAGACATTTGACCACGTATTTCCTAACTTGAATTGTGTTTGTGTATCAAATACACATTAAGTACTGTCAGAGATAGTCTTGTGATTAAGTTACAGGATCAGCAGAGGTCTAGTTCAATATGACAGAGAAAATAGGGTTGAATCTCACCACGGACAATATATTTACCTCGAACTTTGATTAACAAAGTACAGTACTGTGCAAAAGTCTTAGGCACATATAGCTAAGGTGCCCAAGATATTCGCACAGTACTGCATTTGTCAACGTGGAGCACAGAGCGAGTTTGTAAATCTGGCAGGAGCAAAGGATGCTGGGAGTGGCAAGGGTAGAGTGCTGTGGGAGGGGTGTGGGACAGGGGCAGAGAAGGAGTGACAGGGGCGGGAGGAAGAGGTGGCGCGGGTGCAGACACACCCAACCCAGAGACATCTGTCCCACACCCCTGCCAACCGTAATTCCCCTCTCCCTGTTCCCCTTCCCACTTCCAGTCTACTCTCAGCCCACAATAGAGGCCCATATCAGAATCAGATTTATCATCACTCACATATATCAAGAAATTAGTTTTTTTTGTGACAGCAGTATAGTGCAATACATGAAATTACTACAGTACTGTGCAAAAGTCTTAGGCATCCTAGCGATATATATGTACCTAAGACTTTTGCACTGTACTGTACATATATGCTACCACATACTACCCTGAGGTTCATTTACTTGCCAACATTCATAGTAGATACATAGAAAAACAATAGTCAATAAAAAAACTACATACAAACAAATCAGACTAGCAACCAATGTGCAGAAGGTAACAAATTGTGCCAAAAAAGCAAAATGATTGGCAAAAATAAATGAATAATAAATAATATTGAGAGCATGAATTGTAGAGTACTTGAAAGTAGGTTGATAGGTTGTGATGGTGTCGGGGTGAGTGAAGTTACCCAGCTGGTTCAGGAGCCTGATGGTTGAAGGGTCATAACTGTCCCTGAACCTGGTGGTGTGGAACCTAAGGCTCCTGTACCTTATTCCTGATGGTAGGAGTGATAAGAGAGCATGACCTGGATGGTGAGGTGGTGTGTGGTGTCTCCTTGATGATATGTACTGCTTTCTTCCTGCACTTCACATACGAATAGTAGAGCTATATTGTCTGCAATATACGCAGATAAACACTGGGACGTTCCCGTAGGTTAATCTGCATCTGTGAAGAGAGAAACAGAACTGACATTTCATCATTGTTAATTGTTTTGCAACTTAGTATTTAATAATATTTAGTCTTTATATCAGGAGCACCCAGTAACTTAATCAGCATTCCCAAACATTTGTTTTATACCATGGACCAATACATTAATCAAGGGGTTTGTGGACTGCAGGACGGGTACTTGCTTGTGTATGAGAGGGTGTATCCAGTTAAGATAATAACAATATAGGTTGATAGAGGTGTAGATATGAGGCATAGACTGAATGGTATAACCAGAGACATTGTTTCCAGAATAGAAATGGCTAATTCAAGGGGGCATAATTTAAAGCTGATTGGAAGAATTTATAGGTGGGATGTCAGAGTTAAGTTTTTTTTTAAACACAGAGAGTGGTGGGTACAAGGAACACTCTGCCAAGGGTGGTGGTAGAAGCAGATACATTGAGGGCATTTAAGAAACTCATAGATAGGCACATGGCTGATAGAAAAACAGAGGGCTTTGTAGGAGGCAAGGATTAGATTGCTGTTAGAGTAGGTTAAATGTTTGGCACAGCATTGTGGGCTGAAGGGCCTGTACTGTGGTGTAATGTTCTATGTTCTATGAAGTGAACTTTATAATGCTTATATGGAAATACTCACAGATCGTCATGCTAACACTTCCAACAGTGCACCAGAACCTCTTTGTCATGTGTGAAGATGGTTTGGGCAAACCATGACAATGGGAAGGAAGAAGCTCCCAGGAAATCCCCAGATGCTACAACTTTTTTGTGACTGCATGTGCTATCATAACTATATGTTCTGTGTGTGACTGCATGTCCTGTGTTTTGCACCTTGGCCTCGGGGGAACGTTGTTTCGTTTAGCTGTATATACGCATGTTGTTGGATGACAGGTAAATTTGAACTTGAACTTAAATTTAATGGAAATTATTGTGTTGTGCCACATAAATCCTACCTCTTCTGAAAATAAGGTTTACTCGCTAGATCGGTGATGATAATTAAAGATCTAGTCAAGCTGGCACAAGACAAAGAGCGACCTTGCCAGGCTGTTGACATTCCACACTATGAGCCTCTGGAAGATCCTTCATGTTTTCTGGTGAAGAAAGATCTCCAAACACATCCTACTCCTTCAGTGTCATCCAGAGGACATTGCCACAATCATTATGAAGAAACATAGGAGGGGATTGGGCATGTGCCGATGATTGTTCTTGGCAAATTTTTCTGCAGAAATGGTTTACTATTGCCTTCTTCTGTGCAATGTCTTCTCAGGACAGGTGACCCCCAGCCATTGTCAATACTCTTCAGAGATTGTCTGCTTGGTACCAGTGGTTGCATAACCAGGACTTGTAATATGCACAAGCTGCTTATATGACCATCCGCTACCTTCACGTGACCCTGATCAGGGGAAAGGGATGTTACACCTTGCCCAAGGGTGACCTGCAAACTAGCGGAGGGAAAGAGTGCCTCACACCTCCTCCTTTGGTAGAGGCAAATCTCTACCTTGCCACCCTTTAGTGTATAGACTTCTGTTGAATACAGATCAAATGAGAATTTTTATGTTTCAGCCCGAAAATTGCTGCAAATGTGATACCAGTATCCTGTGTCTATCTGTGGGCTATGATATGATGTTGGCCGAAGGCTCCAGCTGAAATTCATTCATGATATTGTCAGTCATGCTTAACCTGATAAATTCCATGTGGAAATAAAAATCTTATTTCACACTAATCTACTGCGATCTTTTATTCATGACACTGTCTTATTGGGGTATAATGGTTTCCCCAAGTTTTAAAATAAACTAAAAGCATTGCAGCAGGAATAAAAACAACAATAATTTACTTAATATGAACATTTATGGCCTTTGAATTAGTGTTGGCAATAGTAGTGAATGAGCATCTGAATACATTCATGCGACACCCTACCGTACAGTACAGGTTAATTATTTGTGAGTCCAGACAGTAGACAACTTGATAATGAAATAAGCAGAAAGAGTCTGGAGGTCTATGTAGTGGGGAGAAGGGGTTGATAATTAGTTTCTTTCTCCCCTGTAGGAGGTGAATTGATGAAGCAAGAACAGTGACCATAGTAACAGCCACAAAATGGTGGTGGAACTCAGCAGGCCAGGAAAAGTGTAAACAGTCGACATTTCCGGCCGAGGCCCTTGATCAGGACCTACCGTTCTTCATCATGATCATAAAACAGTATAGCACAGTACAGGCCCTTCAGCCCACGATGTGGTGCTGACCTTTTAACCTACTCCAAGATTTAATGCAAGCCTTCCCTCTCACATCGCCCTCCAGTTTTCTTTCATCCATGTGCATACCTAAGAGTCTTTTAAGTCGTCCTAATGTATCAGCCTCCACCGCTTCCCCAGTCAGATCCCTCAAAGTTGCTGCACAAGTCTCGGCCTGAAACGTCGACAGCGCTTCTCCCTATAGATGCTGCCTGGCCTGCTGTGTTCCACCAGCATTTTCTGTGTGTTGTTGTTTGAATTTCCAGCATCCACAGATTTCCTCGTGTTTGCTCACTTTTCGCTCTGGTTTTGCATTATTTCTTTTCTCACATATTTCTAATTTTAACTTATATTAAATTTTTATATATTGCTGCCTCAAAACAATAAATTTCATGATGAATATGAATAATAAATCTGATTCTGATTCTGACAGTGATTACACTTCAAATGTACTTTACTGATCATTAAGTATATTGGAGTAACACAAAATCATGAAAGGTGCTATATAAATGCAAGATTTCTTTTTCCAGATCCTCTGCTGCTGAATGAATGTGAAGAAAACTAGAATAGTCTTGCATAGAGTGCTTCACATTCTCCAGGTGCCCCTTGACACTCTAAAAGTAAGGCTCAAGTGCAGGGGTTCTCAATCTATTTGATGCCATGGACCCCTACTGTTAACCAAGAGGTCTGTGGACACCAGGTTAGGAACAATGGCTCCGGTGAGACGTACAATTGGATTAGGTCATACTTGGCATTTATGTCTTCAATTGAATGTGGAGCAGAAATTATTTGCCCTTCCTGCTACGGCATGTTCTGGAGTTAGGGTATACAGCAAGTATTAAATTCACCAGCGACAAAAATCATGAACATGGATTCTAGGTTAAATTTAAAATTCAGCCCTGAACAATAGCCGTCCTGAAGCTGTGCACTGGAGTTGATTGCAAACCAGACAATGCTGATGAATAATCATTTTGGGTGTCTGGAGTGAGAGTGCAAAGGAGTTGTGTGAAAACAATAAGTAATTCAAAGAAAACATTGTAGATTTGTGTTAACTATAAAATTATCCCAGTTACCCATCTATAACATATGAAAATGTCATGTAATATTGAGTCAGGAGCCCTCTTCCTCCAAGAGTGTCTCAATTAGAAGCTTGCTGCTCATTTTTGTTGAATAGAACACTTCAGTGTCTCACTGGTGAATTTATTCACATTACAATACTTCCCGTATCTCCTACCCCCTCCTTGACCCTGATACTCTGATTGCCTTTGCAACTACGTCATTACAGGATATTAGCATAAGCAGTTAGCACAAAGCTTTACAGTACCAGCAACACACACAAAATGCTGGTGGAGCACAGCAGGCCAGGCAGCATCTATAGAGAGAAGCACTGTCGACGTTTCGGGCCGAGAATCTTCATCAGGACTAACTGAAAGTTAGTTAGTTTGCCTTTCAGTTAGTCCTGACGAAGGGTCTCGGCCCGAAACGTCGACAGCGCTTCTCCCGATAGATGCTGCCTGGCCTGCTGTGTTCCATCAGCATTTTGTGTGTGTTGTTTGAATTTCCAGCATCCGCAGATTTCCTCATGTTTGCTCACTTTTCGCTCTGGTTTTGCATTATTTCTTTTCTCACATATTTCTAATTTTAACTTATATTAAATTTTTATATATTGCTGCCTCAAAACAATAAATTTCATGATGAATATGAATAATAAATCTGATTCTGATTCTGACAGTGATTACACTTCAAATGTACTTTACTGATCATTAAGTATATTGGAGTAACACAAAATCATGAAAGGTGCTATATAAATGCAAGATTTCTTTTTCCAGATCCTCTGCTGCTGAATGAATGTGAAGAAAACTAGAATAGTCTTGCATAGAGTGCTTCACATTCTCCAGGTGCCCCTTGACACTCTAAAAGTAAGGCTCAAGTGCAGGGGTTCTCAATCTATTTGATGCCATGGACCCCTACTGTTAACCAAGAGGTCTGTGGACACCAGGTTAGGAACAATGGCTCCGGTGAGACGTACAATTGGATTAGGTCATACTTGGCATTTATGTCTTCAATTGAATGTGGAGCAGAAATTATTTGCCCTTCCTGCTACGGCATGTTCTGGAGTTAGGGTATACAGCAAGTATTAAATTCACCAGCGACAAAAATCATGAACGTGGATTCTAGGTTAAATTTAAAATTCAGCCCTGAACAATAGCCGTCCTGAAGCTGTGCACTGGAGTTGATTGCAAACCAGACAATGCTGATGAATAATCATTTTGGGTGTCTGGAGTGAGAGTGCAAAGGAGTTGTGTGAAAACAATAAGTAATTCAAAGAAAACATTGTAGATTTGTGTTAACTATAAAATTATCCCAGTTACCCATCTATAACATATGAAAATGTCATGTAATATTGAGTCAGGAGCCCTCTTCCTCCAAGAGTGTCTCAATTAGAAGCTTGCTGCTCATTTTTGTTGAATAGAACACTTCAGTGTCTCACTGGTGAATTTATTCACATTACAATACTTCCCGTATCTCCTACCCCCTCCTTGACCCTGATACTCTGATTGCCTTTGCAACTACGTCATTACAGGATATTAGCATAAGCAGTTAGCACAAAGCTTTACAGTACCAGCAACACACACAAAATGCTGGTGGAGCGCAGCAGGCCAGGCAGCATCTATAGAGAGAAGCACTGTCGACGTTTCGGGCCGAGAATCTTCGTCAGGACTAACTGAAAGTTAGTTAGTTTGCCTTTCAGTTAGTCCTGACGAAGGGTCTCGGCCCGAAACGTCGACAGCGCTTCTCCCGATAGATGCTGCCTGGCCTGCTGTGTTCCACCAGCATTTTGTGTGTGTTGCTTGAATTTCTAGCATCTGCAGATTTCCTCGTGTCAGTACCAGCAACCCAGGTACCGTTCTCACTGTTGTCTGTAAGAAGTTTGTACATTCTCCCCATGACCATATGGCTTTCCTTCAGCTGCTTCCTCCCACAGCTCAAAGACATATCAGATGGTAGGTTAATTGGTCATTGTAAATTGTCCTGCGATTAGGCTAGGGTTAAATTGGGGATAGCTGGGTGACATGACTCAAAGGTCTGGGAGGGCCTATTCTGCACTGTATCTCAATAAATAAAAATTACGTGGTATTTTTGACTAGGTAATTAACCACATAACCATATAACCATATAACAATTACAGCACGGAAACAGGCCATCTCAGCCCTTCTAGTCCGTGCCGACGCTTACACTCACCTAGTCCCACTGGCCCGCACTCAGCCCATAACCCTCCATTCCTTTCCTGTCCATATACCTATCCAATTTTACTTTAAATGACAATACCGAACCTGCCTCTACCACTTCTACTGGAAGCTCATTCCACACAGCTACCACTCTCTGAGTAAAGAAATTCCCCCTCGTGTTACCCTTAAACTTTTGCCCCCTAACTCTCAAATCATGTTTGAATCTCCCCTACTCTCAATGGAAAAAGCCTATCCACGTCAACTCGATCTATCCCCCTCATTATTTTAAATACCTCTATCAAGTCCCCCCTCAACCTTCTATGCTCCAAAGAATAAAGACCTAACTTGTTCAACCTTTCCCTGTAACTTAGGTGCTGAAACCAGATGAATTAACAGATTGCACAATTCTTTCCCAAGTGTCCTGATTTCAATGCAATGGGAACTCAGTTGCGATCACTGACCACAGCCCCTCTGGTAAACAAGGGAGGAAGTTGGCCTGAGTCGCTGCTCACTATTTGCTGTCTGGTGAAAAGTACACACGTGTGGCCATCACAGCACAACAGACTTGGTCTTGTTTGTCATGCCAACCACAATCAAATAACTCGTAAACACTCTGGAATGAACCGTGGGACATCTGAACTTTGTAGGGAAGTGTCTCATAAAGAAAATAAAGAGAGGAAAAAACTGAGTGAGGAAACACCTTTACATGTGTGAAAAAGTTCCTGAAGATAAAGTCGAGAACAGCTTCACTTTGCAGATCTTTCGCCTTTACCAGTTCTGCGTGTGGCACACACATTTCTGACTCTGTGCCTTCAGTGTTTGTCGTGGAGGATTTTCCAAAATCCTCTCTGTCACATGGAAAGAATTCTAACCCAAGGCTGCATTGAGGCCTTACAGGAAGGCTGGTGACAACCCCGAGATGTGTGCAGATTGGGGCGTAGAGAAACTGGGTCATGGAGAGGTAACTAATGCAAAGAAGTTTCAGAAAATAAGCAGCTTATAAAGAAAACAGTTCTCAGATATTCCTGTATTTTGGACATATCCCTCCCATCAAATATTCTGTGATGATGAACACGGCCCTATACTTACTCTGTGTATTTTTGGTTTGGTTTTGATTGGTATTGTCTCGGAGAAGAAGGATGATTAATCTTAACCTCTGCTTGGTGTAAGCCTAAACAAAATTGCCCTTCCTTTTGATTATTCAAACTGTCATTTTGCCACATTACCTAATGAAAACAGAAACTCACGGGTAACACAAAATGTCAGTGTTGACGCAGTTTGGCTCTGGTGCAGTCTGTACTGTTCGAGTGGCTTTTCTGATTGTGTACATGGTAAGTTCCAGTAATCTAAACAGCTGACTGTGAAAAAGGTAGTTTGATGCAAACGACATCTCAATGAAAGATTAAAATTAACCCATTGTCTTCAGAGTAATTTTAATCAGTGTGCTTGCATTTCAAATTACAATTAAATTGTATGAAAGTTTGCTGCAGAGCTAAAACCATCATCCACTCATAGAATGAGAACCTTCTGAGCAGCCACACTCAGTGGCCACTTTATTAGGTACACTTGCTCGTTAATGCAAATAACTATTCAGCCAATCGTGTGGCAGTAACTAAATACATTTAAAAAACATGGTCAAGAGGTTCATTTGTTGTTCAGAGCAAACATCAGAGTGGGGAGGAAGTGTGATCTAAGTGACTTTACCGTGGAATGATCGTTGGTGGGGTGGCTTGAGTATCTCAGAAACTACTGATCTCCTGGGATTTTCATGCACAATATCTCCAGGGTTTACAGAAAATGGTATGGAAAAAAAACAAAAAAAAATTCATCCAGTGAGCAGAAGTTCTGTGGGCGAAAATGCCTTGTTAATGAGAGAGGTCAGTGTCAAATGGCCAGACTGATTACAGCTGACAGGAAGGCGACAGTAACTCAGGTAACCATGCGCTACAACAGTGGTGTGCAGTGAACGCATTACATGACGTGGGTGCCTGCAGCAGCAGAAGACCACAAACATACAACCAGTGGCCACTTTGTTAGGAACAGGGGGTATCTAATAGCCACAGAGTGCAGATGTGAAACAAGCTGATGCAAACAGCTTCAATGATTTGAGATCTTGCACTCTCAGAAAACAGAGATTTAAACGGCCAATCTGCATTTTTCAACAAGTTTGCATATTTCCAGAGAAATTCTGTCCGAAACATTTAGAATCTGAATCATAGATTCAAAGGTCATGCAAGCTAATTAACTGAGGCATTGCAATTGTGGTTAATCCCACTTTACAGATCAAGACAAATTCCTTGCACGTTGCATAAATGTAAGTGTGCACTCTGGTATCTTTTTAACATGATCAAGCTGTCTAACTCCATCACCCTTCAAATGGTGAGTTTCAATCTAGATTTAGATTCAGATTTAGTTATCACATGTACATCGAAACACACAGTGAAATGTGTTGACTGTGTTAACACCCAACAGACCAAAGTATCACCTCGAATCAGGGTGACAATGAGGGATTTTTTCCCCTCTTTGTTTCTTTAACATACTTCTTGATCTGTTTGCGCCCAATGATCAGTACTTCCCTTGGTCATCATGATGAATGATACACTGATGACACAAGAAATTGTGCAGATGCTGGAAACCTTGAGCAGCACACACACGCACAAAATGTTTGGGGCATTCAGCAAGTCGGGGAGCATCTATGGAAGGAAATAAATAGTTGATATTTCGGGCCAAGACCTTTCATCAGTCAGTGATTCTGCAGCTTGAATCACTGAACCTTGGGAAGTGCGGGAGATTGAGGATAGAATAGAATAGAAACTTATTATCATTGCTCAAGACAATGAGATTGCAGTATCTCAGAAACTACTGATCATCAGTCTGAGCAAAATAGATATTTACAATGCTTAATTTTTTATAAATCCCATATTTACATGCAACAAATGACTTTAATTGTCCGTCACACTCAACGGCCATTGGCAAGCCAGGGTGTAGCATTAATCAGCTACACATCAGCTCTTGGGAAGAAGCTGTTTTTCAGTCTTACAGTCGGCTAAGATGTCTCTGTATCTGTTGGCACAATAGAATGTCACAGGATGAAGAGACATCACGGCCTGCCAAATCTGCCCTTTAATATGTGCCGCCAGTCTGTCATTAATAATTGTGGATGATTTCGTGCCACATTATAAAAACATCTCACAGGTCTTGATAGCCAATGAGTTACTTTACAACCGCACCTTTGTGCGTAAAGGTGATAGCCTATTTATACAAAGAAGTGTTCCATTAGCACTAATTAGATAATCACCTTCATCTGTTTGATTCTTCTACCCATTGACTTCAAGTTTCTCTCATCATTTCCCACTTCTCCCCCACACCCCCCGCCCATCACCCTACCAGAATTCCCCTCTCACTCACCAAATCATGGTCCACCCCTTCACTCGACCTTTTTTTTAATTCTCGCTTCAGCTCTTTTTCTTTCCAGTCTTGATGAAAGGTCTCAAAACGTCAACTGTTCATTTCCCTCCATAAACGCTGCCTGACCTGTTGAGTTCCTCCACCTGGTAATTGAAAGGCAACCATTGGGCAGGGGAGAAGATGACTCAGATGACTCCTTATTCGTGCTCAATGCTGATGATAATCTGCAGCTTTAAGCCATAGATTTGTTATAAACTGGGATAAGTGGCTTCAAAACGAGAAGGCCCGGAGTAGAGTAGTCCACTAGTCACTGAGAGAAGGAAGGCCGCTCCATAGGATTATTGAAATACTCTCAATTTGTAGTATAATCTAAAAGACTGTGAGTGTCTGTTGTTTAAACACAACAAATTAAATGACCTGACTGGCAGTAATGGGACAGTAGGATTCTGTCAGTCTCGAAGTTGGAGGCCAGAGACCGGTGCAGGTCTCGGCTGGGGCCTATCTCTATAGGACATTTGATATGTAGCCCACTGAGAAGATAGTTTGTATTGGTCCAATAAAAAGATTGCTGACCCTGTGGAGAAAGATTAGTGAAGTTATATATTATTTGACTTTAGTTTACTTCTTTTAAATAATTTGTTGTTATTTTAAAGTGATTTAATTTAATTAAATGCACAGCAATGTAAGAAGCTGCTAGAGCAGCGGACACAAAACATCATGGGCACATCTCTCCCTTTCATCAGAAATATCTATTTAACTATCTAAAGTCACTTGTGCATGTAGCGATAAACTTCACGTTTTTTTTTTGCATTTCAGTGTGGAGTGGAGAGTGGCAAAAGCTGACGTAGGACAGGTGGCAGAGAAGACGTGCCAGGGTGGGGATTGGCACAGGTGCAGACACACCTAGCCTGAGACACCGGGCAAGCTCATTTGATTCCAAATAGTCGGTTTATTGATCACTACAATATATCTTTCTGGTGCTTCCCGCTCCCTCCCCTCGGCCTTCCACTTTTCCCAGCCATGATCCCACTCTCAGTCCACAACACAGACCCATACCAGAATCAGGTTTATCATCACTCACATACGTCATGAATTTTTGGGTTTCTTTCTGTGGTATCGGTAAAGTGCAATACATAAAGCTGCTGCAATTCTGCGCAAGAGTCTTAGGCAGCCTAGCAAATGTATGTGTCTCAGACTTTTGGACAGTCCTGTACATGCTGTTCGATTCCTCATGAGCGCAGAGGCACATCTGTTGCACTCTTTCACGTCTGCAGGTGCAAGTCGGGACCAGCCCACTGCAAGCCATTAGGAAAAAAACTCACCCGTGGCTGTACCTCATTGGGAGTTTAAGAGGATTTTGTATATCAACAAAATCTCTAGCCAATTTCCACAGACGTATTGTGAAGAGCATTCCCACTGGCTGCTTGGAGGCAGCGATGCAGAGGATTGAAAGAGGCTGCAGAGAACTGTAGACTCAGCCAGCTCCATCACAGACACAAGCCTTCCACCATTGAGGAACTTCAAAAGGAGGTGCTTCGAGAAGGACCCCTCCCTTCTTATGGGCCCTCGCCACCATGGACATGACCTCTTCTCATTACTACCATCTGGGAGGAGGTAGAGGAGCTTGCGGAACCACACTCAATGTTTTAACAATTGGCCACCAGAATTCTCGATGATCCACGAACCTGTTTTGCACTATTGATTTATTTGCTTTTATTGAAACTAATCATATTTTTTATACTGTACTGCTGCAGCAAAGCAACAAATTTCACAGCATATGTCAGTGATAATAAACCTGATTCTGGTTTCTGATAACAAGGCTTCATATTAATTTCTTGCCCAGAGTAAAACATTGTCTTAGTAACAATCTTGATTTATTTGTAATGATAGTGGGGCTGATTTATTTGTAATGATAGTGAGACTGAGCTTTGAGTGAGGGATGAGGATGCTGTCTTGGAGCCACCACAACTTTTATTATTTGTGTTTGATACAAAATAGCATATTTCATGGTTTGTAAGAGCCTCAATATCTGATATTAAAATACACATTAACATTGTTGATATAAATGAGAAGAATGGATGACCTTTTATGCTTCTGCGGTGTAGCTTGCCCTATTAGTGCACATTAATGGTCTACATGGTCAAATATTAAAAGCCTTAGTGGAAATTAATAGTGTATTTGTAAAAGGTTAAAAAAAATCTAGCTTTGCTGAAATTCAATTGTGCATATTGTTATGGCTGATATGTTTTATATAGTGTCTAACTGTCAGCTACTTAACTGTCGGTTTTGGTTTCATATCAAAAAATTATAGTGTTGTGTTTTATGGGTGACTCAATTTATAAGTGAGTGGTTTAAAGCAATTTACTGCTTCAATTAGTAAGAGTGGAGAAGGACTTCTGGTAAAAGCTATTCCAAATCAAAACAGATTTGGGGTGTTGAAAATTCAGCTGGTTATTACTTCTTTCTTTAATACTTTTGCTTATGCAATAATCTAGCTCGAATGTCAGAACTGCAGTAAATGTATCCTGTATGTGGGATTAACACATAATCAGCAGAAGAGTGATATGAACCACATTGTCACAGTAACAGATTCCTGTTGCAAAGGAAGAATATCGTGTCCTCTCATTAACCAACCCCTTTCTTCACTAAGTTTCCCTCGAAGCTATTGATGAACTTTGTGGATAGGACTCTGTAGTGCACATCAAGATCTGTTTATAGTTTCTACTCACTCCATTTTTGTAGCTAGTTTGTGCAATTTTGATCAGTGCGGACCGGCTCTGTAGCCTGAGGGTAACAAATGACACACAGCTAGATTGAAGTGAGCTGAGCTGAACAGAATATTGCCCGGACTGGTTTGATGACTTGTGGTTTGATATTTTACATTCTATGTTTCTTCCCTTTTTTTTGTTGTTTGTGCGATTTAATCTTTTTTTTTGCGCGCATGGGGATTTAGGTTTTTCTTTCAATGGGTCCCGTGGTTTTCTTTCTTTGTTTCATGGCTGTCTGTGGGAAGTCAGATCTCAGGGCTGTATACTTTGACAATAAATGTACTTTTGAATCTTCTGAAACTATTCTCCCAGCTTTCCCGTCAACTGTCCTGAGATTCTGCCACTCCTCTGCACAGCACGACAATTCAGGTACAAATAGCCCAACCACCTGCACGTCTACTATGTGTCTGGGGATACCACAGCACATGGGGACAACTTGCACGAGCACAGAAAGTTCATGCAACTTCATACAGCCAACACTGGAGATCAGGACTGAACCCAGGTCACTGGAGATGTGAGGCAGTGGCTTTAAGTGGGATTAGTTTATTAACAAAAAGTGAAATTATCCCGAAGCCAAACATTTCAATTCCAATGCCCATTCCCATTCCATGTCAATCCATGGCCTCCTCTTGTGCCAAGATGAGGCCACCTTTCAGGGTGGAAGAGCAACACCTTTTATTCCATCTGGGTAGCCTCCAACCTGATGGTTTGAATTTCAATTTCTCCTTCCAGTTAAAAAAATTCCCTCCAACTCCCCTCTTTCTCTATTCCCCGCTGTGGCCTCTTACCTCTTCTCAGCTGCCTATCACTTCCCCCTGTGACCTATTCTCCTTCCCTTTCTCCTATAGTCCTCTCCAATCCTATCAGATTCCCTCTTTCCCAGCCCTTTACCTTTCTTACTCACCTGGTTCACTTATCACCTTTCATCTAGCCTCCTTCCCTTCCCCCCATCTTTTTATTCTGGCGTCTTACCGCTTCCTTTCCAGTCCTGAAGAAGGCTGTCTCACCCGAAACGTTGATTGTTTATTCCTTTCCAAAAATGCTGCCTGATTGGCTGAGCTCCTCCTGTGCTTTGTGTGTGTTACTTCGGATTATTATTGTACCAGGATACAGTGAAAAGCTTGTCTCGCATACAGATCAAATCATTACACAGCGAAGTAAGATAAACCAAGGTAAATCAATAGCAATAAAGTGTAAAAACTACTGAGAAAGTGCAGAGTAAGTAAACAATAAATTGCAAGATCATAATGAGGTGAACAGCCAATCTCGTTACATAAGAGGTCCATTCAACTGTCTGATAACAGCAGGATAGAAGTTGTCCTTCAGACTGGTGATATGTGAATTCAAGCTTTTGTATCTTCTGCCTGAAGAAAGAGGGCGGAAGAGAGAATGCCCAGGGTGGTTGCGGTCTTTGATTATGCTGGCTGCACTATCGAGCCTACAAGAAGTGCAGTCAGAGAGTCCAAGGAGGGGAGGCAGGTTCCTGTGATGTGCTGAGCTGCGTCCACAGCTCTCTGCAGTTTCCTGTGGTCAGGTCAAGAGCAGTTGCCATATCTAGCTGTTATGCATCCCGATCAAATGCCTTCAATAGTGCGATGACAAAAATTCGTAAGTGTCGATAGGAACATGCCGAATTTCTTTAGCTCCCAAAGGAGTAAAGGCATCGGCAAACTTTCCTGGGTGTGACATCTAGACTGTTCTTGATTTTATTTAATTAGAGCTACAGTATGGAACAGGCCTTCCTGGCCCAATGAGCCTCACCGCCCAGCAACCCACCCATGTGACACTAGCCTAATCACAGGACAATTTACAATGTTAAATTAAGCTACTAACCAGTATGCCTTTAGACTTTGGGAGGAAACCAAAGCAGCTGAAGAAAAGCTATGCATTCTGTGGTGAGGACATACAGACTCCTTACAGCTGATGTCAGAATTGAACTCTGGCCTCCAACTCCCTGAGTTGTAACAGCATTGCACTAACCACTACACTACCATGGTGCTCCATGGTAAGGTATCCAGCCCCTTTTTGGAAATGCATTTTATTGGGTTGCTGCACCGATAGTCTCAGTCAGATTCCGGGTTCAGCTATGAACTATCAGGCTTCTGAACCAGCATGGATAATTTCACTCAACACTGAAATGATTTTGCCAACTATGGACTCACTTTCAAGGGCTCTATAATTCACGAGGCTTCTGTCAGTCAGTGTCGACCATGAATGTTGTGTCCTAGCTGTCTGGGTATGCAAGCCTAGACAGTACAATATGGAGAGCAAGCTGTTGCCCATGTAGCCAGCTCCCCTGTTCCATGCATCTGATAAACACAAAGGAACAGCAGAGACTGATACAGTTTGGCACCAGCAGCATCGCAGGAGGTGCCAGTCAGTGTTGAACTCAATGAAGGACTGCAGTATAGACTCCAGCTCAGGATTTCCCCTCGGGACTTACACCCGAAGCCTTCCTCATGAGTGGGTATAGCCACAAGGCACTGGAGGTTTGAGATCAGAGCTTTCGTTCTTATAGATCAGCTGCCAACCATGGCTGACAAGTCCCATCTGTCCAAAGCAACTGGTTTTTAAGGCACCGGTAACCCGCCTTTGCTTGTTCTTCTGTCAGTAGAACAGGTCCACAGGCCTAAGCAGCTAAGCTACAAGTGAAGGCCAGGAGCTAGGTTTGATTCTGTGAAGATATCTTAGGCACATACCATTGAGAGCAATTAATAGGCAGTGGAGCTTGTATTTCCTCATTGATTATTTGCCATTCATATTTTGTGTGTAGATGTTATTGATTTGGTTGTACTTTTGTTTTAGTGTGAATGCCTGCAAGAAAATGAATCTCAGGGTAGTGTATAGTGACAGGTACACACTTTGATAAAAAATTTACTTTGACTTTGAATAACAGCTGCTCAGGAAGGTAGTGGAGGGTGACCAGTGCTCATGGAACTGCGCCACTGATTGGAGGAAAGCAGAAACAATATCTTCTTTATGGATAGGTTAGGATTTTATGCTTTGGAATATATTTGGAATGAAGGTGGCGCCAGTGAGCAACGCAAGCAATGGTGACATCCTTCAGACAGTTTACTAAACTACTTCTACTTCTTTTTTTAAATATGATTCTGCTACTATTGTAACCTGTGACTTTCATTTTGATTGTGCGTTTTCAGGCTGATTGAGAGTTCTGGCGCTTTTCTGTCTCCAAGAGAGCTCAGTGAGGTTTCGAGCAGAATGTGTGGCCTGGGGACAAGGCACGAGCCCATGATCAACTCCATTTCTCTCCCATCCCGCCAATTAAAGCGTCAAGGAAGATCGAAATTAATAAGAATGAGTGCGGACCATGTTTGCCTGGTCTCTCTCTCTCTCCCCCTCCCACTTGCTGCTGTTTCAGGAAAGTGCCTGCATGCGACCCGTCTCGCTTGTTGCTCCCAGAGGAAGTTGCCTGTGCTTGACTGGTCTCTATCTCCCTTTTTGCTCAGCGCTGCTGGAGGATGGTGCCAGACTCTTGGGTTCTGGGAAAGGCTTAAGTGATGCGGTTTGTGGATTGATCTCTGTAGTCCATATTATGATGTGTTTCTGGTTACCCTTTTTTACTACTACTTTGTGCGATTTTGATTGGGGCGGACTGGCTCTGTGGCCTGCAGTCCACTAACGACACAACGCTAAATTGAACTAAGCTGAACTGAACTAAACTGAACATTCTTAGATTGTTTCAAAGCAGTTTAATGCTTTACATGCTGTGGTTTTTGCTTATTGTTTGCCGTTTGCTTGATTTTGCGTTTTGGGCCTTGGGTGCTTGATGTTTTCAAGTCAAGTCAAGTCAAGTCTCTTTTATTGTCATTTCGACCATAACTGCTGGTACAGTACACAGTAAAAATGAGACAACGTTTTTCAGGACCATGGTGTTACATGACACAGTACAAAAACTGGACTGAACTACGTAATAAAAAAAAACATGGAGAAAGCTACACTAGACTACAGACCTACACAGGACTGCATAAAATGCACAAAAACAGTGCAGCCATTACAATAAATAATAAACAGGACAGTAGGGCAAGGTGTCAGTCCAGGCTTCGGGTATTGAGGAGTCTGATAGCTTGGGGGAAGAAACTGTTACATAGTCTGGTCATGAGAGCCCGAATGCTTTGGAGCCTTTACCCAGACGGCAGGAGGGAGAAGAGATTGTATGAGGGGTGTGTGGGGTCCTTCATAATGCTGTTTCCTCTGCGGATGCAGCGTGTAGTGTAAATGTCCGTGATGGCAGGAAGAGAGACCATTCAAGAGGGACCTAAGGGGCAACTTCTTTAAGCAGATAGTGGCGCGTATACGGAACAAACTGCCTGAGAAAGAGATTGAGGGAGGAATTGTAACAACATTCAGAGGACGTATGGCATACTGATAGAGGGGTTTAGAGGTATACGAGGCAATTTTGAGCAAATAGGACCAGATTAATGGATATTATGCTGGTCCAAAGAACCCTTTTTCCAAGTCGTGACTCTAAAGCCAAAAATTTGCAGATTAAAAAGAGCTGATCTCTCCACCAATCCATGGAAAAGTAACTATATTTCAGAAGCTTGGTAAATAACATTCTGTAGTTGAGTTCCAATTCCAGTATAGAGCCCTCCTGTATTATTCTCGCACTTGAATACACTGTGGCAGTGTGACTATACAATATATAACTGTAGCTGTTTCTTCATTGTGACAATAATGTGCTGGCAAAATAATGGATTATATTGTTGGTCAAGGACATACTTTGAAATTCTGTTGCACTTGGCTATGTGAAAAAGATAGCACTTCATTTCTATGCCTTAGTTCATCTCCATGCCTTAGATACAATGCCTTGCCATAGTTCTCTGAAGAATGACATTTAGAAATATGGTGCTTATTATCCATGGTCATGAAGAGTGGCTGCAAAAGCCAAGCATTATCCTGCAAATACCTATTACGTATGTGTAACGCTATCTTGCATTGATAAATACACTCAGTGGCCACTTCAATAGGTACACTTGTACCCCCCCTGCTCGTTACTGTAAACATCTAATCAGCCAATCATGTGGCAGCAAATCAATGCGTAAAAGCATGCAAACACGGTCAAGAGCTTCTGCTGTTGTTCAGACCAAACATCAGAATGGGGAAGAAATGTGATCTACTTGACTTTGGCCGTGGAATGATTATTGGGGCCAGAAGGGATGATTTGAGTATCTCAGAAACTGCTGATCTCCTGGGATTTTCACACACTACGATCCAGAGTTTGCAGAGAATGGTGCACAAAACTCAAAAAAGCAACCAGTGAGTGGTAGTTCTGTGTGCAAAAACACCTTTTTAATGAGAGCACTCGGAGGAGAATGGCCAGATTGGTTCAAGCTGACAGAAAGGTGATAGTAACTCAGATAACCACATGATACAACAGTGGTGTACAGTAGAGCTTCTCTGACTGCACAATCCACTGGAAGTAGAAGAAAATTATCAAAGAGCCACTGACCCTAAACTTTTTATCTTCCCCACTCCCTCTTATGGGCAGCAGATTCAAAATCCTGGAAGCACATGCAGCCAACTTCCAGGACAACTTCTCCCGCTCTTATAAGACTATCAAATGGTCTCCTAAGACAATAAATTGGACTCTTGACCTCACAATCTACATTGTTATGGCCTTGCACCTTATTGCACGGCACTTACTCTGTAACTAACACTTTTTTCTGCATGCCGTCATTGTATTCAATGCTGTGCATTAACAACATGATCAATAATGGATGGCATGCAAAACAAAGTTTTTTCTAGACTACCTGTCAATAATAAGCCAATGTACCACTAAAGAACGCTTCCTCCAATAGTATCCTGGAAGTATATTCTCACAGACCTACATCTTGTACTTAATGGCAAGGACCCTGCTGAGAATATTACAGCACATTCCATACACTACATTTTATCCCTGCAATTCTCCAGTCTTGGATTGGATTCAACCCTGCTCCTCCCTTCCATCACTCTTCCCACTTGGGTCAGTGCACAGCTCAATCGCGGTGCCTTCAGCTACATAACTTCAAAGTCTAGATTCCTCCCTCAACCTCCCTGTCTTTAGATCTTGCCTTTTAAGATGCTCCTCCTTGATGCTGCCATCAGGTAGAAGGTAGCCTCAGGGCTCACACGACCAGTTTCAAGAACAGTTACTACCCTTCAACCTTAAGGCTCTTGAATAACAGTGGATAACTGCACTCACTTGCCCCATCATTGAAATGCTCCTACAACCAATGATCTCACTTTAAGGACTCTTTATCTCATTATCTTATGCTCTCGTTATTTATTCTATTTATTTATAAATGAATTTGCACAGCTTGTCATCTTCTCCACTCTAGTTGATCTTTCATTGGTCCTGTTGTAGTTGCTATTCTATGGATTTGCTGAGTATGCCCACAGGAAAATGAATCTCAGAGATGTGTATGGTGACTTCGATAATAAATTTCCTTGAACTTTGAAGATCTACCTGATTTACTGAGCTATGTATAATTTGGCTACCATGGTTTCCACATTACAACTGTGTCTACAATTTGAAAGAATACTGTTGTCTGTGAACTACAGAGAAAAGTCTGGAGATAACTAAATGAAACCTTCTCCTTTAGATGCTTGAGTAGCAAGAGCAGACCATTTGACCCCTACTCATTGCTGATCCATTTGTAACATTAACTCCATGTTCTCAGCTACCCTCAGAAACATTTCACTCGCCTGTTGATCATGAATCAATCTACTTCTTCTTTAGAAATATTGAAAGACCAAAAGGACATAAGACATATGAGCAGAATTAGGCTATTTGGCTCTTGAGTCTGCTCTGCCGTTAAATCATGGTTGATTTATTTCCCCCCTCAATTGCATTCTCCTTCCATCTCCCTATAATCTCCGATGCCCTCATTAATCATGAATTTATCAACTCTGCTTTAAATATACCCAATGACTTAGCCTCCTTAGCTGTCTGTGGAAACAAATTCCACATATTCTCCACCTTCTAGTTAAAGGCATTCCTCCTTATCTCTCTTCTAAAGGTATGCCCTTCTATACTGAGGCTGTATTCTCTGGTTCCGGACTCTCTCACTATAAGAAATACCCTCTCCATATCCACTCTGTCTAGACCTTTCAATATTTGATAGGTTTCAATAAGATCCCTCCTCATTCTTCTAAACTCCAGCAGGTATAGGCCCAGAGCCATCAAACATTCCTCATATATTAGCCCTTTTATTTGAGGAAAAGGGCTCCAAAGACACGCAAAACTGTGAGAAAATATTTCACTTCACCTCCATCTTGAAGGGGTGTGCCTTTATTTCTTGTGTTTGGAATGATTGAGCATCCTCTTCACATTCACCCTCTCGAGACTTATTACTTGGAAAATGTCTCACACACAATTTATGCTGCTTTGGAAATGCATTTTATTTTAAATCAGACTGTGAATAACGCACCAAATATAGGCTGCCCTTGAAGCTTATGTGACTCAGATGTACTTCTTCGTCACCAGCTTGCACTCCGATGTGCGTCCTTAGTGCTTACCTCCTTGCGGGATGAATCTTCAAACTAAAGACCAAGATCGGTTGGCACCAGAAATTTGAATCAAATGTAAACCAAAATAAATGTATGGCCCCGTGATGTTTACCAATGGAAAGTACAAGGTCAAGAAGGGCATTCACATGATCACAGACATCACAGCATTAGCTCTATTAGATTATCCATGCACATTTCCATGCCAATTGTTCAGACAATGAACAGCGAAGTATCTGTTGTTTGCACAAGGAAGCATCCAAATCATTTGCTTCTCAGTGTATCATGCTGGCAGCAAGTACATTGAAATCAAGCCCACAATAAACTTCTGTTCTTGAAAGTTGAAAATCCACAGATACAGGAAATCTGAAATGAAAACGGAAAATGCTGGAAATAATCAGCAGATCTGGGACCATCTCTCTCCACGGGTACTACCTGACCAGATGAGAGCTTCCACAATCTGTTTTTATTTCAGCTGCTGTTAAACTGTGCTCTATTTTGTGACATCACTGCAGGCACATCCAAAAATAGAATAAAAGCTTGTTTTGGACAAATCATTCAGTCAGGAATGATATGCACGCTTCTGAAAGATCATTAAAACCTTTGATCTGAATTTTCAGTTTTAGTTTTCATTTTCAGATCTGGAAATAAAATTATTCCTCCTTTAAAAAAACTTACTTCAAAATGGACAGCATAGATTAGATTAGCTTTTATTTGTCACAATACATCAAAACATTCAGTGAAATGCATACATGGTGCAAACAACTAACACAGTCCAAATATATGCTGGGGGCAACCCACAAGTGTCACCATTTTATCAGCGCCAACATAACGTATCCACAGTTTACTAACCCATACTTCTTTGGAATGTGGGAGGAAATGGGGAGAATGTACAAACGCCTTACAGACAACGGTGGGGAATTGAACCCCAATCGCTTCTCGCTGGCATTATAATAGTGTAATGCTAACCACCACGCTACTGTGCTACCCTAGAAGGTTGAACATAATTGATCTTAAATTGCTTCTATACATTTGGTAGGGTGATACTTGGAAAAGTCAGTTTTAATTGGAGGTCCTTATATTGCTTCCAGTATTCGGTTACTGACCAGTTCAAGACGGCAGTCAGCTGGCCAGTAGGAAGCCAGCAGGGGATCACACATAACCAGGAAGCATCATTTATTTGTGACAAGAGTGTGCGAATGAGAAAATCAGTCAAATCAGCAAGTATCAGGAAGCAAGAGACCAGCAATTGGGAGTATGTGGAGGACAGAGGAGATGCTGAAAGACACTTATGGGTGAGGCTGACATTGGCCAAACATTTGCTTGAGAAAGCAATGTGGGTGAGGTATTTCCCACTCCAACCAGCTCACAGATAGTGCTCTTAAATCATGGAATTAAAGCAAACTGCTGGAGGGATTTAGCTGGTCAGGCAGTGTTTGTGGGGGGAAATGGACTGTTGACTTCTTGGGTCGCGATCCTTCAAGAAGAAGATGGTACCAGTGTACAACATGAGCAAGGACAACATCCTTTATACAGTTTACGAAATGGTTTCTATTACTTCTTCTTTTTCTTTCAAATGTGATTCTGCTACTATTGGAGCCTGTGATCTACACTTTGATGGTGTGCTTTGAGGCAGGTTGAGCGATCTGGTGCTTTGCTGTCCGGGGGGATGTTGGTGAGGTTTCAAGTGAAATGGGCGGCCTGAAGGCCAAGAAGCAGAGAGGTGGGAACAGTCAGGAATTATGCCAACTCCAGTTCCCGCTGATCCCGCCAATTAAAGCGTTGTGGAAGATTGAAATCAACAAGGACCAGAACGGAAGGTGACCGGGTGTTTAACGCCATCTGCCTGCGCATGACCGGTCTGTCTCTTGCTCTCGCACATTGCTCCCGGAGGAAGATGCCTGCGTTCAATCTCCCTCCCTCTCGCTCGATGGTGCTGGAGTCTTGGGCAAAGCTCTGTCACTGCAGTTTGTGGATTGGAATTTGCGGTTCATGTCGTGATGTGTTTCTGCTTTCTGGTTGCTCCTTTTGTCGCAGTTTTGATCGGGGCGGACTGACGCTGTGGCCTGCAGTCAATGAATGATGCAGCGCTGGATTGAACTGAACTGAATGTTCCTGGATTGTTTCAAAGACTTGTGGTTTTATGTTTTATGTTCTGTGTTTTTCACTCTGTTTTTCTACTAGATGTGAGATTTGTTCATTGCACATGGGCATGTGGGTGTTTCTTTGAATGCGTGTTCATTGTTTTGCGGCTGTCTGTGGGAAGACAAATCTCAGGGTTGTATACTGCATACATACTTTGATAAAATGTATGTTTTGAATCTTTGAATCTGGAATAACAAGAGGAGACAACTCGTCTGATAGGGAGCAGAGAAGTGTGGCAGGCACTGGTGCGTAATAGTAGATCACGCTGAGGAGGGATTTATCGGCAAAGGAGTCAGGAGAAGGGAGAGTGGAGATAATGGCAGAGGTTGGGAGATGATAGGTGGAGACAGCACTGGGCTGCAGATGGTGGAATTTGGTAGGAAAGGAACTTGAAGAGTGGGGGCAAATAAGGGTGTGTAGATGGAAACAGCGGGGTCGAGTGGAGAAGAGACTTAATGGGAGGAGTATGTGGATGATAGGCAGATGGGGTAAGTGAGGGAGGCAAAAAAATTGGGTTTTAGTGGATCAGGGGTGGGATTTGGGAAAAAGGATATGTGTGAGAGGGCTTATGTAGATTTAAAGCTATTTAAATATACCTGATTTAAAGGTTGATAAGTTTTTGATTAGGTAGGGTGTCAAAAGTTATGGGGAGAAAGCAGGAGAATGGAGATGAGAAGGTTAATAAATCAGCCATGATAGAATGGCGGAGCAGGCTCAGTGGGCTAAATGGCCTAATCCTGATCCCTTGTCTTATGGTCTTAAGGTCTAGATCAGAGAGGAAGCAAAAGAGACAGAGGAGGTGCCAGTTTCCTTAAAAGTGTAGAGAATTCACTGTTCATATTGGTGAGTAGTAGATCACCCGGGGTGTATATAAACTGCAGCTCTAATTTATGTTTGGCCTCACCCTGTCAGTGGAGGAGTCTAAGGAAGAGTAGGTTGTTGTGGGAACAGAAAGGGGATTTAAAATGGGGCTGGCAACAGAGAGCTTAAAACATAGACTCTGGGTCTGGTCACTTCCCTTCAACAGCTGGGTCTCTTCAGACCTAGGAAACCTGGTGGCCCAGTTACCACTCCAGTTACCAACCCCCCCCCCACCCCCCCCAAACCAATGTCAGTACCATTAACATGGAATCAGTGCAAACCTGACAGTTTGGAATAGTACCGTTCTAAAATTTCCCGTAAAGTTTACACGTGATTCTCTGTGTTGTATTCCCAACTGCCGGGTGTTGTAATAGCAAAGCAATTTTTGTGAAGACAATTTGTTCAGCAAGCTCAGTTTATACTGAATCCTGTAACATACAGAAGTAAAGACATGAATGCCATTCTCTGATCTCAAAGTTCCTTTGTTCAGCTCCAAAGTTGCAAAGTAGCCTTCATTCATTTCTGAGTGTCTTAGTACCCCAGGATTCTGTTTTCCATCCTTTTTACAATGTAAGAACTTCCCCCAGCGGTATCACAAAGTCAAAGCTTCATCTCTGACATGATTATTGGCCTCACGTGTGAAATTTAGTGGAACTCCCTGACTCCTGATGCCCAGTCTTGACCCAAAACATCAACAATTCCTTTCCCTCTACAGATGCTGCTAGATCTGCTGAGTTCCTCCCATGGATTATTGTTGCTTGTAGTTTAGCAGCCATTAGTTCCTCACCGAACAACTAGGTTTTACTTGGCCCTTTTTCCCTTGATCATTTGTCCTTTTGTTCATTATGTGCCACGTTGTTTGATGTAGGCAATCATGGTCTTTCCATGATCATGATTGTTCTACAGAATTGGTTTACCATTGCTTTCTTCTGGTTGGGCAGAGTCTTTACAAGAGGGGTGATTCCAGCCATTATCAATACTCTTCAGAGATTGTCTGCCTAGTGTCAATCGTCACAGAACTAGGGCTTGTGATATGCACCAGCTGCTCAAATGACCATCCACCACCTGCTCCCATGGCTTCTCCTGACCGTGATTTGGTGGTGGGGGAGGGGAGGGTACAGCGGATGTTACACCTTGCCCAGTGGTGACCTACAAGCTAGCAAAGGGAAGAAGCGCCTTAGACCTTCTTTGAGAAAGACGTATCTCCACCCCACCACCCCTTCCCCTTCACACCATACTACTTAAAGGCCAAGCTAATGGTGTTCTTATCTTCGTTGAAACATCTATGATCTCAAACGCACCATCACCTGTTCATTAACGTAGCCTGATCAGCTCTCATCTTACTGAATGACAGATCAAGCTCAAGGTCTTCTCTCGTTCCCAGTGGATATACTTGCAAGTATCTAATGGTCTTAATTTCCTTTGTCCCTTGATCACTTTGTTCATGGTATCCCACTTTCAGCTGCAGACCTCAGGATCACTCATGGTTTGTTTTGTTCATCTCTGCCACGTTTCCCACATTTCATAGCTTACTGAAGCATTAAGGAGATTATCCATTTCTATGATCAACAACCTTCATCGATGTATCTTTTTGCCCACAGGAAGAGCAGGTATGGAGCTTCATTCAAATAGCAGACACTTACAGACCCATTCACACAGACCGCTTCTTCTGGGACCTTCCCGGAAAACACCCATCATGTTAGCTTTGCAGGTTCCCTATGACCTTTCTGTAGGAGGAACATTTAGTGTTCATCAATGGCCTGCACAGAGCCCCCTGACTGAGGAAGGACAAGGACTAGAATCACTGCATCGAATTAAAACTATTAATAATTGTTTAGTAATCCCCATCTCTCACCCAGAAACAGTTCAGGGAGGACCTCTAGCATCAAGTTTCACTAGAAAACGGACATTTTAAAAAACAATATCACTGTAAGGGTAGAATGCCAGAGAACGAATATTTGATGTTTCATATTATCTTTCTTTTCTCAATAGAATGCCCTATGAGTGGAGCTCTTGTCACATGCCAGAGAATAATAACTTCCATTGCTTGGTTACTAGAAGTAACCACAATAGACAACCAGACTACATTGGCACAAATTTACATTTAAACTTTAAATAAAGGGAGGTTTGTGGGGGGTTTTGTGCAGACTCAAACGGAAATGTACGATACTATTAATACTTCATTAACAAGCTGTGTATTTGAATCAAGGTAAGTATATGGGACACACTAACTGGGGAAATATATAGAAATTACTATTGTTAAAGATGATGAATTTAGATGGCAGAAATTGTCTAATTTTCTGTCCACAATTGGGCCAGTGATGAGTTCAAACCATCTCTAGGATGTGACAGCTAAGGACTGTTTCTGTTTGAATGAATTTTGTTCAAGTTACATCAAAATGTGACATACCCATTAGGCCATAAGATATTCAGTACTGTGCAAGTGTCTTAGGCACAAATACATAGACTTTTGCACTGTACTGTAGTAATCTTATGTATTGCACTGTTCTGCTGCCGCAAAAGAAAAACAAATTTCATCACATATGTGAGTGATGATAAACCCGATTCTGATATGGGTCTCTGTTGTAGACTGAGAGTGGGAAGGAGGCAGGGAGAGGAGAATCATAGTTGGGAAAAAGGGAAGGGAGAGGGGAGGGAGTGGGAAGCACCATAGAAACATTTTATAATGATCAATAAACCAATTGCTTGTTATCTAAGCAACTTTGCCTGGTGTGTCAGGGCTGGGTGTGTCTGTACCTGCATCACCCCCCATCCCTGGCACTTCTCTGACACCTGTTCCACTCCCCTCCCACTGTGCTCCACCCTCGCCATTCTCAACATACTTTGTTCCCGCCCGATTTACAAACTTGCTCTCCGCTCCATGGTGACAATTACAGTATTATGCAAATGTCTTAGGGACACTGGTTATTTATATGTGCCTAAGACTTTTTGCACAGTACTGTAGGATCAAAATTAGGCCATTCAGCCCATCCGGATCTGCTCTGCTATTCCAACATGGTTGCTTTATTGTCCCTCTCAACGCCATGCCGCTGCTTCCCTCATCAGGTAAAGTGGTCGACGACGTCTCGAGTCTGAAAGGACAAGATGGAAATACCACGATGAAGATAGACAGTGCGTACAGCCAGGCCTGGTGTTAACAAATAGCGCTCTCTATCCTTGAAGATAGACAATTACACAGTGCGATGAAGGGCTACCAGCACGAGGAAACAATAAACCACCATGAGGCTTTACCCTGGAGCAGCTGTGAGGAGAGAAATCAAGAGTGTACAATCCAAATAAAAGAGCCCTCAGGAATATGTTTTTGTTACAAAGGGAATAAAAGGATTTTATTTCAAGATACGTTAATGCATGCAAAATATAACTGCTGTGACTCACCGTAGCAACAAAAGGTAGGGAGCTGAGAGCTGAATACTGTCAGTTGTGAAAATTTCATTCTAATGGAGCGGTGACTGAATTATTCAACATTCAAATCCCATTCTATTGCCTGGCAACAGTGCAGACTTTGCAATGAATGAATAAATGAATGAACGAGTGAGAGTGTCATTGACGGTAGTAATGACAATGCTTCATGTTGTGCATACGCGTGCAATGTAGAGGAATGAATGGCTCGACAGTTTCACTAATGCACATAATTTCTACACGTGTCAGCAATGTTGGTGTGCAAGCCCAGCATATCGTTCCTAAAGGTAGGTCCATTTACATGTACAGGACTTCAGATGGGATGGCAGAAACATATCAGGGAATTTTAATTACTCCCCGCCCCCGCATCTCAACCGAGCATAGGCGGGAGAGCAAAGGGATGGAAATTAAATTTTCACAGTCAGAAGCCAGCCTGAAAGACACTGTACTGAGCTGAGGTGGAGGTGATCTGGGGGAACAGTGACAGCCAAACTGAAGTGGGTTACTTATTGAACTCAGTGGCCACTTTATTAGGCACAGGAGTGGAACTCGGTGTGTTATTCTGCTGCTGTAGCCTATCCACTTCAAGGTTCAATGTGCTGTGCATTCACAGATGATCTTCTGCACACCAGTGTTGTAACATGTGGTTACCTGAGTTACTGTCAGCTTAAACCAGTCTGTCCATTCTCCTTTGAACTCTCGCATTAACATTGCATTTTTGCCCTCAGAACTGCTACTCACTGAATGTTTTTTTTTGTTTTACGAACTATCCTCTGTACACTCTAGAGACAGCAGTGCATGAAAATCCCAGGAGATCAGTAGCATCTGAGATACTCAAACCACCCCATCTGGCACCAACAATTATTCCATGGTCAAGGCCACTTAGATTATGTACCTTCCTCATTCTGGTCTTTAGTCAGAACAACAACTGAACCTCTTGACCATGTCTGCATGCTTTTCTTCATTGAGTTGCTGCCACATGATTAGCTGATTAGATATTTGCATTACAAGCAGGTGTACCTAATAGAGCACAGTAATCAGGGGGTCATGGTAGTATAGTGGTTAGCATGACGCTTTGCAGTACAGGTGACCTGGGTTCAATTCCCATCGCTGCCTGTAAGGACTTTGTCTGTTCTCCCTGTAACTGCGTGGGTTTCCTCTGGGTGCTCTGGTTTCCTCTTACAGTCCAAAGACATACAGTTTGGTAGGTTAATTGAACATGTAAATATAACCATATAACAATTACAGCATGGAAACAGGCCATCTCGGCCCTTCTAGTCTTTGCTGAAATTGTCCTGTGTTTAGGCTAGGATTAGATTGGGAACTTGCTGGTCAACATGGCTCGAAGGGGCCGAGGATCCTTTTCCGTACTGTATCTCAATAAATAAATAAAGTGACCATGTTAAATGGGCTGCGTGTCTGTCTTTATCAAAGTTTCCTATAGATCTTTGCTGGGCTTCAAAATTTCCTTCTTAAACATTAAAAGATATTCCACGCAAATAAAGGTTCTGTATTCCTGTGTCAACTTTAGAGGGGGTGATCGGAATAGTAGGATAGTGTCACATACCAGGAATTCTAACACTCTTTCTCCAAGTCAACCATATCTGCATAAAGATGGAAGATTATCCTTCTGGAAGTGAAGCCCATCATGCCTGTCTCCTGGTGTTGTCCACTCACAGAGTGACCAATTATCACCAGGACACTGGCAATCGTAAAATCATATTTTATTTAGTTCCATATTTGGTAATAATGTTGGAAAAAGTATTATTTGGCTTCAGGTTGTTGGCCCTCCTTGGAACAAAGATGCAGAGAGGCTGAAAATGATAGCCTCTGTTGTACTGCAATAGGAATAAGCTTGACAGAACCCCAGCATTCCAGAGGGTTCCACAGGAGGATTCTCAACTAAAAACATTAAACAGTACAAGAGTGTGGAAGAACTGTGCTGTAGTGTTCTATAACTCTATGATTCTAAAGTCAGGAAGTTATGTTGCAGATTTATAAAACTCTAGTTGGGCTGTATCTGCAATATTACATATAGTTCTGGTCTCCTCATTACTGGAAGGGTGTCGGGGCTTTGGAAAGGATGCAGAATTTATTTACCTGGATGCTATAACGGGATGTTAGACAAACTTAGGTTTTCTCTGGAGTGGCAGAGGCTGAGGAGAGATCTGATAGAGGTTTATGAGCTTATGAGAGGCCTAGATAGAGTAGACAGACTCTATCCTTTTCCCAAGGTTGAAGTGCCTAATACCAGAGGGCATGCATTGAAGGTGAGAAGGGTTAAGTTCAAAAGAGATGTGAGGAGCAGGGGTTTTAACACAGAGAGTGGTGGGTACCTAGACTGTGCAGCCTGAGGTGGTGGTAAAGGTACATACAATTATATATACATATATATATATTTATTTTTATTTATTGAGATACATAAGGACTCTTCCAGCCCTTCGAATCATGCCACCCAGAAACCTCCCAATTTAAGTCTAGCCTAATCACAGGACAATTTACAATGACCAATTACCTCTTTGGACTGTGGGAGGAAACCCACACAGGCAAGGGGAGAACGTACAAACTCTTTACAAGCATCAACAAGAATTGAACCAGAGTCACTGGTACTGTATCGTGCTAACCACTATGCTACCATGCCACCCAGTTAGGGACTTTTAAGAGACATTTAGATAGGCACATGAACGGAAGAATATTGACATTGTGTAGGTAGAATAAATGATCTTAGTTGGCCGTTTGCTTGATAATTGAATTGGTTCAGCACAACATTGTGGGCCAAAGGGCCTGTTCCTAAGCTTACTTTTCTACGTTCTACCCACTCCATAACTTTCATGAAGCTTCTCTATTTACATAATAATAAAAAACATTTAAATCTTGTAAATCTGTTAAATTGTCTCAACGATTCAAGAGTTTCTTCTTCTTTATCATCATATTTCTGAATGGTCCATGAGCACTGCCCTCATTATTCCTTCATTCTTGACCACTGTTTATTTATGTTGCAACTGATAGATATTTTATGTCTTTGCACTGTACTGCTGCTCCAAAACAAGCTTCACTTTGAATGAGACTGTTAACAAACCTGATTTTGAACTCAGTGATTAATAGCATGAGTACACTTTTAATGATCCAATAACTAGAACCATAGAACCATAGAACATTACAGCACAGTACAGGTCCTTCAGCCCTCCATGTTGTGCCAACCCATATAATCCTTAAAAAAAGTACTAAGTCCACACTACCCCATAACTCTTCATTTTTCTTTCATCCATGTGCCTGTCCACGAGGCTCTTAAATACCCCTAATGTTTTAGCCTCCACCACCATCCCTGGCAAGTCATTCCAGGCACTCACAACCCTCTGTGTAAAAAACTTACCCCTGATGTCCCCCCTAAACTTCCCTCCCTTAATTTTGTACATATGCCCTCTGGTGTTTGCTATTGGTGCCCTGGGAAACAGGTACTGACTATCCATCCTATCTATGCCTCTCATAATCTTGTAGACCTCTATCAAGTCACCTCTCATTCTTCTACACTCCAAAGAGAAAAGTCCCAGCTCTGTTAACCTTGCTTCATATGACTTGTTCTCTAAACCAGGCAACATCCTGGTAAATCTCCTCTGCACCCTCTCCATAGCTTCCACATCCTTCCTATAATGAGGTGACCAGAATTGAACACAATACTCTAAGTGCGGTCTCACCAGAGATTTGTAGAGTTGCAACATGACCTCTCTACTCTTGAACTCAATCCTCCGTTAATGAAGCCTAGCATCCCATAGGCCTTCTTAACTACCCTATCAACCTGTGCTGCAATCTTGAGAGATGTATGGATTTGAACCCCAAAGTCCCTTTGTTGATCCACACTCTTAAGTAACTGACCATTAATCCTGTACTCAGTCTTCTGGTTTGTCCTTCCAAAATGCATCACCTCACACTTATCCGGACTGAACTCCATCTGCCATTTTTCTGCCCAACTCTGCAGCCTGTCTATATCCTCTTGTATCTTTCGACAACCTGCAGCTCCATCCACAACTCCTCCAATCTTCGTGTCATCCGCAAACTTACTCACCCATCCTTCAACCTCTACGTTCAGGTCATTTATAAAAATCACAAACAGCAGGGGTCCCAGGACAGATCCCTGCGACACTCCACTAGTCACTGGTCCACTAGTAACTGTTACAGATTCAGATTGGTTTATTGTCATGTACATCATTGTGCAATGAAATTCCTTGCTTGTGTGAAGCTCACAAAGTGAATAGTTAATATGGTAATAACAAATTCACTAACAAATACACCGAAAAGCTCAATACAATGGAACGTTGCGAAGTATTGGAACTCAGTCTGAGTTAATGCACAGAAATGTGTGGAGGATAGTTTTCAGGGAAATTGCCAGTGAAACTCAGGGAGAAAGGGAAAGGAGTTAGTGGGGCAAAACACTACTGGAATGGCTCAACAGGTCAGGCAGCACCTGTGGAAAGAAATTCGGTGTTTCAGGACAACAACATCCATGTGGTCCAGATCTTGTTCTTCATTACGTCCAGTTGAAAGATCTTGACCCGAAATGTCATCTGTTCATTTCCCTCCTGCTTGTTGCTGCTGCTTGTGGTGTTCTGCATTGTGCTGTGGATGTGTTGAACTTGGTGGGCTTGCCACCTTGGCACCAGAAAGTTTAGCAACACTTGCAGGCTGCCCCCCCGCACATCCTTGGGTGTGTTGGTGGTTAATGCATTTCACTCTATGTTTTGGCAAGTTGGTCTGAATTTGAATCCACAGCTGCTACCTGAACCTGCTGGGTTGGGTGTTGCTCCAGATCCTGCAGTCCTCTGTTTCCTTCGATCAGAAGCAGACTGATTACATTGGAAACCTCTCCAGGATGTTTGCTGTGTGTAACGTGGAAGCCACTACCCCTTCCCATTGCACTTTGTGTACTCTGTGCTCCCGTCAGCACTGAAATAGATTCTTCTTCATGCAGCGCATTGGCAAAAATTATGTGCTGATGTTCCTATCTGAGAAACAAAACATAAGACAATTTAAGACAAGAAAAAGATCTTTGCTTTTCCCAATATGCAAATAAAGGTGAGAAAATAGAAGCCTCTTTTATGTGAAAGGCCACAGCAGCAAACAAACAAGTTCCTAAACAATGTATTGTTTCACACCAGGTGATGCTACAACCTTTTAAAAATGGCTAAATCCAGAAACAAAGGCCAACTCATGTGTTTACATTATGATGCAGAGGCTGTTAGTCAGAATAGTCACACTACTGCCATGAACGGGAGGGAGGTGTGTGGGAGGGGGAATAAGAGAGCATAGAAGATGAAACACTTTCCAGTAGGCAGATGGAAAGATGGGACAAGATGTTTGCCCAACACCCACTCTACTGCCATGATGAGGCCCAACTCAAGTTGGAGGAGCAACACCTCATATTATTTCTGGGTAGCTTCCAATTTCTCTGATTTCCAGTCATTTCTAACTCCACTCTCCCCCTTCTCTGTTCCAGTTACCCTCTCACCCCTTCTCTTCTCCTCATCTGCCCATGACCTCTGTTTAGTGCCCTTCCTCCATTCCTTTCTTCTATGGTACACTGTTCTCTCCGAATCGATTTCCTCTTCTTCATCCCATTGCCTCCTCCACCTATCCCCTCCTGGCATCGTTCTTCAACCTCCCTTCTCACCCACCCACCCACCTGCCCCCTTAGTTGGTCTCACCTATCACCTGCCAGCTTGTATCCCTTCCTATCCTTCCACCCCCACCTTCAAATTCTGACTTCGGCCTGCTTCCTTTCCTGTCCTAATGAGAGGTCTCAGCATGAAATGTTGACTGTTTATTTTCCTCTATAGTTGCCGCTTGACTTATTGAGTTTCTGCAGCATTTTGTGTGTTGCATTTTATATATATAGAGAGGCATCCGTTAGTCTCATGAGACCATGGATCTGTGCCTGGGCAGGGTTGTATGTGAGACTGGCAGTTGCCCAAGCTGCAAGCCTTCCCCTCTCCACATCACCGATATTGTCCAAGGGAAGGGCACAAGGACCCAAGTAGCTTGGCACCGGTGAGGTCGCAGAGCAATGTGTTGTTAAGTGCTTTGCTCAAGGACACAAACACGCTGCCTCAGCTGAGGCTCGAACCAGTGACCTTCAGGTTACTAGTCCAATGCCTTATCCACTAGGCCACACGCCTACACACACATATATTATGAGCATTCTACACTGAGTGGCCACTTTATTAGGTACACCTGTACACCTGCTCATTAATGCAACTATCTGATCAGCCAAACATGTGGCAGTAACTCAATGCATAAAAGCATGCAGACATTGTCAATTGCTGTTCTGACCAAATGCCAGAATGAGAAAAAATTGTGATCTAAGTGACTGTGCCCATGGAATGATTGTTTGTGTCAGACAGGGTGGTTTGAGCATCTCCGAAACAGCTGATCTTCTGGAATTTTCCACACACAACTGTCTAAAACAGGGGTTCCCAACCTTTTTTTAATGTAATGGACAAATACCTTTAAGCAAGGAGGTTGTGAACCCCAAGTTGGGAACCCGTGGTCTAGAGTTTACAGAGAATCGTGTGAGAAATTACAAACACCCAGTGAGTCGCATTTCCATGGGCCAAACCACCTTCTTAATGAGAGAGGTTAGAGGAGAATGGTTAGACCGGTTCAAGTGGACAGGAGAGCAACAGTAACCCAAGTAACCATGCATCACAACAATGAGGCGCAGGAGAGTGTCTCTGAGTGCACAGAACATCGAACCTTGAACTGGATGGGCTACAGCAGCAGAAGATGTTGGTGTGCCTAAGAAAGTGGTCACTGAGTGTATATTATGAGCATTATCCATGTGTTAACATGTGGCCAAGTGGTTAAGGTGTTGGTCTAGAGATCTGAAGGTTGCTAGTTCGAGCCTCAGTTGTGTCCTTGAGCAAGGCACTTAACCACACATTGCTCTGCAATGACACCGGTGCCAAGCTGTATCAGCCCCTGCCCTTCCCTTGGACAACATCGGTGGTGTGGAGAGGGGAGACTTGCTGCATGGGCAACTGCCGGTCTCCCATACAACCCTTCCAAGAAAACTTTCCAAGGTGCAAATCCATGGTCTCTCGAGACTAACGGATGCCTATATATATTATTATACATCCATATATTGCCAACACACTCTTCTGCACACATCAGACTTGCTCCTGTTACTTGACCCTGATAGGGGCGCTTTCCACTTCTTACATAACTTCAATGCAGGTACAGTCATGAATTTTAAGTTCTGATGTTGAGAACCCATTTGGGATATTTTATTGCATTTCAGTGCACTCCTGCTTAGCCTCTGTTGTTATATTAATCCCCTGAGCACTGAACTACCTTTTCAGCTTTCAAAATACACACTTATTTTCTTCTATTATAAACAGCTGCAAAATTATTTATCTGGATGTTAATAGGCAGCTGTGAACCCTCAGCTCAACCCTTGTTTAAAATGGAGAATGGAAGCATTTTTCACATTTTAACCTATTCATCAGTTTAAACACTACTTGTTAAAACTCCAGTCTGTGCTAAAGTAAATTGGGCATTGATAAGGACATTGTTAAAAATGATTTTATATGTTTTTATACTCACGTTTTCCTCTCAATGTAGAAGGATGACATTTGGCCCAGTGCATCTATACTAGTCCTCAGAGCAATCATATCATAGAGCATAGAACACGAACAGGCCCTTCAGCTTTTATGGCTGTGCTGCCCATGATGCTAATTTAAATGAATACCATCTGTCAGAAACAGAGCCCGAATCAGAAACAGAATCACCGACGTGTCGTGAAATTTGTTAGCTTAGCAGCAGCAGTTCAATGCTATACATAGTATAGAAGAAAAAAAGTAAAAATAAATAAATAAGTAGATCATTTACAGTATATGTGTATTGAATAGATTGAAAATCATGCAAAAACAGAAATAAAATATAGTAAAAAAGTGAGGTAGTGTTCATGGGTTCAATGTTCATTTAGAAATCCGATGACAGAGGGGAAGAAGCTGTTCCTGAATCACTGAGTGTGTGCCTTCAGGTTTCTGTACCTCCTCAGGTGATACCCAATTACCCTCGGGATCAATAAAGTATGTCTGTCTGTCTCCTACCTGATAATAACAGTGAGAAGAGAGCATGCCCTGTGTGCTGGGGGTCCTTAATAATGGACGCTGCCTTTCTGAGACACCGCTCCTTGAGGATGTCCTGGGTACTTTGTAGGCTAGCACCCAAGAAGGAGCCTACTAAATTTACAACCCTCTGCAACTTCTTTGAAAGTGGTCTAAATCCTCCATTCATTGCCTGTTCATCAGCCTGTCTAACTCTCTCTTAAACATTGCTATCATACCTGCTCTCATCACTTCCTCTGGCAGTGTGTTCCAAGAACTGACGACTGTCTGTGTGAAAAAAAACTTGCCTCGAATACCTTCTTCTAACTTTCCTCTCTCACCCTTAAAGTGATGCCCTCTAGTTCGTGCCGATCTCGCCGATTAAAGCATCGAGGAAGATTTAAAATATTGAGACGCGTGCGGGAGGATAGCAAGTGTTCAGCGCCGTCTGACAGCCTATCGCTCGCTGCTGCTGGTGAAGGTATCCGCGTGCGATGATCTTTCTCCATTTTGCTTGCTGCTCCTGACGGAAAGTCCCTGCGTTCGAATTACCTCTCTCCCCTTCGATGCTGTCGGAGAATGGTTCGGGAGCAAGGCTTGGTTGATGCAGTTTGTGGATTGGACTGAAGTTCACATTATGACATGTTTTGATGGTTTTGGCTCGCTCTTTTTCCTGTTGCCATTTGTGGACGACTTTGAACTGGGGCAGCCTGCAGAAAATGAACAGTGAGCTGAACTGAATATGGATTCTTTTGATTTTGTGCTTCATATTCTGCGTTTTCTCTCGTTCGTTTTTGTTGCTGCTTGCATGATTTTTGGTTTGCGTAGGGAGCTTTCTTTCTTTGTTTTGTGGCTGTCTGTGAGGGAGACAAATCTCAGGGTTGTATACTGTATACATACTTCGATAATAAAAGTACTTTGAATCTACCATTTGCCATTTCTACCCTAGGAAAAAGAATCTGACTATCTAGACCTGGGGTTCCCAACCATTTTTTATGTCATGAACCCCAAGTTGGGAAACCCCTGATCCAGAGTATATCAGAGCCTTTAATAAGTTTACTGCTTCTATCATATCTCCCCTTACCTTTGACATTCAGGGAAAAAAAACAATGCAAGTTCATTCAACCTCTTCTTATAGCTAATGCTCTCTAACCAGGGAGCATCCTGGTGACCCTCTTCTGTGGCTTCTCCAAAGCCTCCACATTCTTTCTATAACGTGGTGACCAGACCTGTAGGCAATCACTCCATTCCCCCGCACTTATTTCCTGCAACCCAATTTCACTCACGTGCCTGTCAATTCCCCCTCCCACCTGAGATTTCCACCACCCACCTTCTCAGTGAGTAATTTTAATCTAGTCTAATTAATGTACCAAGCAGCATGGGCGGGTGGAGCAGGAGCAACCCACAGGGAAGATATACAAACTCCTGACAGGCACCACCAGCGGTCAGGACCGTGGAGTTCCTTGGAACTCTGAGAACCAGTGTTCCTCGGCAACTAGATAAAATAAACTTACTGGAGATGCAAGAAACTGCAGATTCTGCAACCTGGAGCAACATACAAAATGAACAGGACAAGCAGCATCAATGGAGGAAAATGGACAGCAGATATTGCAGGTTGAGACCTTCCATCACAGCAGACCAGGGGTTCCCAACCTGGGGTCCATGGACCCCTTGCTGAATGGTATTGATCCATGGCATAAAACAGAGTTGGGAACCTCTGCTTCAGATGAAGGATCTCAACCCAAACCATAGACTGCTCATTTCTCTCCATATATGCTGCTTGGCCTGCTGAGTCCCTCCTAGAAAACTCTGCTATTGAGGACATTAGATTCCAAGAGGACCACAAACTAGACGCAGGGCTTGTAGGCTAGCATGCCTCAATGACCTGGAGAGGTACGTTGGCTGGAGTTGGGGCTTTGTGCTTTGATTCTTGGTAGGGTCACCCATGCCAAACAGATCAAATGGTAAAGGCCCCATTAAGAGTGGTGCATTGGTCCTCCAGGTTTGGGGATTCAGCTCAGGGCTAACAGCTCTGGTAAAAAAAAAATTGCTACAGAAACAGCAATGAAGAGTCATTCTATATCTGTGTGATGATATGACAGAGATGGAGGACCCTCATTACTGCCCTAGGCACCATCGGCGTTACGGGCAGAAAGAAAGTGAAGACATTGGGTTAGGTGACCATATGCCTGAGCAGAAATGTAAGAGAGCAGGAGCTGAGAGTGAATAGCAGCTAAAGATGGGAAAAGATCAGCAGATTTTACTGTTCCTGACTGATTTCTCTTCTCTGGAATGGATTTGGATCACTGTAGAAATCTGTGACTCCTGGAGAGCAGGAAGAAAAACCACTATGGCCTCTTACCTCCTTTCACCTGCTATCAACTCCCACTGGGTCCCTTCCTCCTTCCCTTTATCCCATGGTCCACTCTCCTTTATCAGATTCCTTCCTCTACAGCCCTTTATCTTTCCTACCCGGTGGCGAGGTGGTGCAATATCTCTGACAAAGGAGGCATAAGGCACTCCATCCCTCTGCTAGCCTGCAGGTCACCCTTGGGCAAGGTGGAGCACCCACTTAGCCTGTTGATTGGGGTCACGTGAAGCCATGGGAGCAGGTGGTGAATGGTTGTATGAGCAGCTAGCGCATAACACAAGTCCTGGTTATGTGACTACTGACACCAGGCATACAATCTCTGAAGAGTATTGATAATGTCTGGGGTCACCTGTCTAGTAAAGACACTGCCCAGAAGAAGGCAGTGGTAACTGACTTCTGTGGAAGAATTTGCCATGAACAATCATGGTCAAAGTTCATGATTGTCCACGTCATCCGACACGGCACTTAATGATGAAGATAACCCACCTGGCTTCACCTATCAACTTCTAGCTATTTTCCTCCCCCCCCCTCCCCCCCCCACCGCCCTGCCCTGCCCCGCCTTTTTATTCTGGCATTTTCCCCCTTCCTTTCCAATCCTGAAGAAGGGTCTCAGCCCAAAACATCGACTATTTATTCACTTGTGTAGATGCTGCCTGACCTGCTGAGTTCCTCCAGCATCTTGTGTGTGTAGCTTAAGAAAAATCACTGTTGTCACTGATTACCTGACCATGCCCACTCAAATGTGATCAGCAGCTGCAGGAATATGATTTATGTGTGTGGAATAAGTTAAGAGAACGTTTCACCGCATTCCTCTCATTCCCCTCTGGAAAAAGCCGAACAGAATCTTCTCTCGAGCACAAGAGATGCGGCAGATTCTGGAAATCTTGAGCAACTTGGAGGTACTCAGGTCAGGCAGCTTTTACGGAGAGAAATAACGAGCTGATGTTTTGGGCCAAGACCCTTCATCGGGACTGGAAAGGAAGGGGACAGAAGCCAATATAAGGAAATGAGGGGAGGGGAAGAAGTAAGGAGGGAAGGGGTAGAAAATACTGGAAGATTCCTTCCTCTTCAGCACTTTACCTCTTATACCTATGGGCACTAAGAGGATGGTTCCTATAGTGGGCGAGTCTAGGATTAGAGGTCACGGCTTCTGAATACAAGGATGTCCCTTTAGCACAGAGATGTGGAGGGACTTTGTAAGGCAGAGGGTGATGAATCTGTGGAATTCATTGCTACAGATAGCTGTGGAGGCCAAGTCATTGGGTATATTTAAAGCAGAGGTTGATAAGTCCTTGAGTGCAGAGTAGACTCAATGGACCTAATGGCCTAACTCTGCACCCATGTCTTATGGTCTATGTCCTCCCTGGCTTCTTACTTCATCCCCCCTCTCCCACCCATCAAGTTCCCTCTTACCTGGTCTCACCTATCACCTGGCCAGCTGGTACTCATTCTCTTCCTCCCAGTTTCTTATTCTGTCTTCTGTTCCCTTCCTTTCCAGTCCTGACAAAGGGTCTCAGCCCAAAACTCTGTCTCTTTATACCCCTCCATAGATGCTGCTTGACCTGCAGAGCTCCTCCAGCATTTTCTGAGTATGTTTTACGTTTTCTCATGAAAATCCAGTCTTCATGGGCACCCTTTTGAAAGCAGAAAATCCTTGGGGAGAAGGTAACATGGCCAAATGCGTAGAAGCTTATGTAATAATGGACCTTCCTACAATATCATCTATTATAGACATCCTTGATGATGAGGAAAGCTGTGGGAACTGGTTGAGCCTGTCACTTAGTCATAGATTCATAGAAAAGTACAGCACAGAAGCAGACCCTTCAGCCCATCTAGTCCATACTGAACCACTTAATCGGCCTAGTCCCATCAAGCTGCATCCGGACCATAGTCCTCCGTACCCATCCCATCCATGCACCTATTCCAACTTCTCTAAAATTTTGAAATCAAGCTCGCGTGCACCACCTGCGCCGGCAGCTCATTCCACACTCTCACAACCCTCTGAGTGAAGAAGTCTCCCCTCGTGATCCCCTTAAGCATTTCACCTTTCACCCTTAACCCATGACCTCTAGTTGTATTCCCAATCTAACCTCAGTGGAAGAGGCCTGCTTGCATTGACCCAATTGATACCACTCATAATTTGTGTCTTTCTGTTCCTGTTCATTGCTGTTTTTATACTAGGCCTTGTGATGCAACCGGAGAATGGAGTTTCTACATTGTTTCTGATGTTATTCCTGAACACCACACAGCCAAATTGATTTGCTTTCTCTTGAGGCTGCTGCTTGGCTAACCAACCCATGAAGGACTTACGGTAAGTCCAGTGATACATAGGCAGAAAATCAATTTTTAATGATGTTGTTTGAGAGATATTCATCAGTCAAAACACCTTCCCTGCTTCTGACTTTTGCAGCTACTCAAGAAGAAGGTCCTCCAAGAAGACCACAAAGTTGTTGTAGTATTTGGAGGCCTACATGCCTCAATGACCCAAAGAGCTATGCTGGCTGGAGTCTATGCTTTGGCTCATTTAGGGTCAGCCATGTCAAACAGATCAAAGGTTAGTGACCACACTAAGAGTGGTCCACCAGTCCTCCAGGTTCAGAGGTTCAACTCAGGACAAACAACCCTGCCTGGTCAAAAAAAAATTGTTATGGAAACAACAGTGAAGAATTTTCCTATATCTGTGTGCAACTGCATATGGCCAAAGACAGACAGAGATGGAGGACCTTCATTGCTGCAATAAATGCCAGCAAGCATATCGGGTAGTAACCAGGAAGAAGGCATCATAGCCTCTGTTTCATATTTCATCTGAAAAGCAGCACCTCTGCCTGTGCAGCACTCCTTCAGGACCGCACTGGAGTGTAAGACAATAGATAATTTTCAGATCTCTGCTCTGGAAAAAGAACCCACATCCTTTTGCCCATTCGGGGCCGGGGGGGCTACCATGCAGAAACAGTATCAGAACACAAGATATGCTGGAAATCCAGAGTAATGCACACACACACACACGCTGGAGGAAGTCAGCCAGTCAGGCAGCATCTATGGAGAGGAATAAAGAGCTGAGAGCCTTTATCAGGACAGATCATCCAGTATATGCACATTTGTGAAAGATGCTAAACATCTAAATACACATGAATCTTAATTTTCAAAGTGCATTTGAAGACCTAACTGCAAATTAACTAACACTGAAGTGACGTCCCAGTGAAAAGAAACATGATAGCCAATTTGTGTACAGCAATGAAATAAAGAAATAGTTGACTTTGGCTGAAGGATAGATATTGGCCAGGATGGCAGGAGAATGTATTGATTCTGTGCATAATTAGGGCATGAGAATTTTGCCTGTGTGATTAATTTTTACTCTATCTACATCTTCTTCACTCAGAGAGTGGTGAGACTTTGGAACGAGCTACCAGCCGAAGTGATGGATGCGGGTTCGTTTGCAACATTTAAGAGAAGTTTGGATGTGTATATGGATGGGAGAATACCAAGGTCCAGCTGCAGGTCAATGGGACTAGCCAGAATAACAGTTCAGCACGGACTAGGTGGGCCAAGTGGCCTCTTTCGATGCTGTCATTCTTTATGACTTGAAAGATTAGCATGTATGGTAATGCACCAGTGGTGGTTTAACCTTGCATCCTTTCTGCACGAGGCAATGGTGCTGCCACTGGACTGTAGACGCAGAGTCTGGGTCATTCCAATCCATTTACTGCACCATATGATGAAGGGTCATTGACGTGAAACTTTGACTGTCTCTCTCATTGTGGATGCTGCCTGACCCACCAAGTGAATGTAAAACATGGAACAGAGAACAGTACAGGCCCTTTGGTCCACAGTCCAGCTGAACTTTTTAAAATGTATTTTTATTGCAATACAGTGCAGAATAGGTCCTTCCGGCCTTCAAGCCACACTGCTCGGAAATCACCTATCTAACCCAAGCCTAATTATGGGACGATTTACCATGACTAATTAACCTGTCCGGTATGTCTTTGGGCTGTGGAGGGAAACCGGAGCGCCCGGAGGAAACCCACGTGGTCACGGGGAAAACGTTCAAACTCTTTACAGGACAGAAGCAGGAACTGAACACGGGTCGCTAGCACTGTAAAGCGTTGTGCTAACCACTACGCTACTGTGCCACCCTTAACCTACTCTAAGATCAATCTAACCCCTCCCTCCTACATAACCCTCCAATTTTCCTATCATTCATATGCTTATTTAAGAACTTCTGAATGCCCCCTAATGAATTTGCTTCTACCACCACCCCTGAGAGGGCATCCATGCACTCACCACTTTGTGCAAAAAACTTACCTCTGACATCCCACCCAATCACTTTAAAACTATGTTCCCACACATTAGCCATTTCTGCCCTGGGAAAAAGTCCTAGGTATCCACTCTGTCAATGCCTCATCTTCTTACACACCTCTATCAAGTTGCCTCTCATACGGCTTCACTCCAGAGAGAATAGCACTAGTTCACAAATAAGACGTGCTCTCTAGTCCAGGCAGCATCCTGATAAGGCTCCTTTGCCCCCTCTCGAAAGCTTCCACATCCTTCCCATAATGAAGCGGCCAGAACTGAACACAATATTTCAAGTGCAGTCTAATCAGAGTTTTATAAAGCGGCAGAATTATCTCACGACTCCTGGACTTTTCAGTGCTCTCAGTATTTCCTGCTTTCATTTCAGATTTCCACTATCTGTGGTTTTACTTTGATTTTTGGCTGTGGCAGTGTTGTGTAGCTGTGAAGATATATAGGGAAGTGATAATGTTTCATTGCTGTTTAGTCTCAAGTCCATCCCTCATGTTACATGAGACCTGAGAATGTCAAACTAGCGAATTTTACTGGCATTCATTTGCAGATCAGATATAAACACCACTGTGTTACTTATGCTGATTACAGTCCAGAGCCTAAACTTTAGCTGAGAGACAGAAGAGCCAACGTGCGTTGTAAAGTTAGACATGCATATCTCTCCAAAGTGATGGATCCAAAGGACATAATGTAGCTGCAGATCTCTAAATTGAGCTGCAGAGCTGAATACTGCTGTTATATACCTACGTTATGTTCTGCAGGCGGGCACACTCAGTAACTACTTTAATAGATACTTCTTGTGCCTAAAAAAGAGGTCACTGTGTGTATGTTCAGGGTCTTCTGCTGTTGAAGTCCGTCCACTTCTGCATTCTGTGTTCGCAATACGTCAGACACTCCTGCATTCATAACACACCATTGGAACACGTGGTTATTTGAGTTATTGTTGCCTTCCTGTCAGCTTGAACCAGTCTGGCCGTTCTCCTCTGACCTCTCTCATTAAGGCATCTTCTCTCACAGAATTGCTGCTCATTGGATGTTTTTGTTTATCACACCAACGTCTGTAAGCATTACAGACTCTTGTGCATGAAAATCCCAGGAGATCAGCAGTTTTTGAGAACCTGAAACCACCCCATCTGGCACCCTCAACCAATGGGGGGGGGGGGGGGTCGACCCACAATGCCAGCAGTTCCTCCCCTCTCCCCCCATAGATGCTGCTCAACCCATTGTGTTCTTCCAAAAAATCCTTCGGTGCCCCATCTTCTGACATCTGCAGTCTTGTGTATCTCCACTGAATATCAATGACTCTCAGCCTCAGAACTATTTAAACACAAAGCATACACGCGCTCTGAAATAGATAAATCAAAAGATTTACAGGTCGACCTGAGAAAGTTCTCGTCAGCCCAGTTTTAAAAGGGTGGCCTTTCATCTTCAGTTGGTGCATCCTAGTTCAGGACTACCTTGCTAAAGAAAACGACCACTCAGAGTCCATCCTAGAAAATTCCTTCAGATTCCTGACACAATAAGTTCACTCCCCCTGAAAGTACATACCAGATTGGCCTCTCTTGATAGGACAAGCACCTCATCCCAGGAATTGGACTACCTCCAATACTGGCAGTGTAATTAAGAATTTAAACATTCCCCAGAATAGCATACGTAACAGAGAACAACTTTATAATATTTCTTCATCATATTATAATCTACTTTCCAACTATGCAAAGTAGACTATAATATAATATATTATTTTCTTTATGTGTGTCGCACCAGACAGTCAGCTATTCTTGTCTGGAGCGTGGTGTCGGGATTGGTCTCCTTTCAGGTTAACTGGGTCACGATATGAATGTTCCTGACTCGACCCTTTTTTTTTACGAGGCCGAGTGGCTAGCTTGACACTCAACCCGGCACGGATGGAAAGCATACTCGGGGGAGCGGCCGGACTTGGATTTGAACTCGGGAGCCTTCGCTCCAGAGTCTGGCGCTGATACCAGCCGGCCAATATATTATAATATACAAGATAGACAAAGAAGTGTCAGTGGATGTTATTTACTTTGATTTTCAGAAGGCATTTGACAAGGTGCAGCACATGATGCTGCTAAACAAGATAAGAGCACATGGTATTACAGAACAGATACCAGCACGGACAGAAGATTTGTTGACTGGAAGAGGGCAAAGGGTGGGAATAAAGAGCGCCTTTTCTGGCTAGGTGCTGGTGAATGCCACCCACTTCAACTCTGCTTCACATTGCCATTCGGTTATGTCCATACATGGCCTCCTCTACTGCCATGATGAGGCCAAACTCAGGTTGGAGGAGCAACACCTCATATACTGTCTGGGTAGTCTCCAGCCCCTTGACATGAACATTGAATTCTCCAACTTCCGATAATTCTCTCCCCTCCCTTCCCCCATCCCCCATCTCTGCCTCTTCCTCCAGCTGCCTATCACCTCTCTCATGATTCTGCCTTCTTCTACTACCCATAGTGCTTTCCCCTTACATTCCTTCTTCACATTTCCTGTCTATCCCCTCCCTGCTTCCCGTCCCCCACCCCTTGATCTTTCCTCTGATTGGTTTTTCACCTGGCACCTACCAGCCTTCTCCTTCCCACCCTCCCCCCACCTTCTGTATAGGGCCCCTGCCCCCTCCCTCTTCAGTCCTGATGAAGGGTCTCGGCCCAAAACGTTGACTGCTCGTTTCCACGGATGCTGCCCGACCTGCTGAGTTCCACCAGCTTGTTGTACATGTTGCTGGTGAATACTGGCGTTCTTACAGGGTTCAGTGTTAGGTACACTATTTTTCACATTATATGTTAATAATCTGGATTATATGTTTATAATCGATGGCTTTGTGACAAAGTTTGCAGGTGATTCCAGGATTGAAGAAGTGAGAAGGTCTTGGATAGATTATGAGAATGGGCTCAAAAGTGGTAGATGGAATGCTGTGCAAGGAATTGTATGGCCATGCACTTTGGTGGAAGGAATAAAGATGTAGACAATTTTCTGTACACGGATCAACTTCAGAAATTGGTGCTGCAAAGGGTCTTGGGAGTCCTAGAGCAATACTTCCTAATACATAAAAAGCAGTTTGAGTCAGTAGTAAGGAAGGCAAATGCAATATTGGCATTAATTTCCAGAGGGACAGAATATAAAAACAAGGGTGTAATGTCAAGGCTTTATAAGGCATTTGTTGGACCACATTTGGAGTATGAGGAGCAGTTTTGCACTTCTTATTTAAGAAATGGTTGTACTGGCATGAAGGAACGTCCAGAGGAGTTTTATGAGGATGATCCTTGGAATGAAAAGGTTCATGTATGAGGAGTGTTTGATGGTACTAGGCTTGTACTCAGAGTTTAGAAGAATGGTGGGGGGGTATAATTGAAAATCGCCCAAATATTAAAAAACCTAAAGAGGACGGGGAGAGGATGTTCCCAAAAATAAGTGTCCAGGACCAGAGGGCACAGCCTCATTATAGAAGGACATCCCTTTAGAATAGAGGCGAGGAGGAATTGCTTTATATGAGGATAGTGGTGACTCTGTGAAAGTCATTACTGTACATAGTTGTTGGAGGCCAAGTCAGTGGGTGTATTAAAGCTTAGACTAGATTCTTCCAAAGTGAAGAAGTAAAAAAGCATAAATTATTATTTAACTGAAAAAGTATCAGAGTTAAAGGACTTGGCCAAAAATAGCTGAAATATTATATGCCTTAAAAAGTCAATGTTAATGACTTGTAAAATAGACTGCTGGTTAAATTGTGGTTTCAATTTACGGCAATTACAAATCTTTCTAATGCTAATTTCATGTCAATGCGGAATGGACCTCCCAGGATGGCTTTGTTAATGCCTCAAGAGATGATGTTCAACAAGATGTGCTTGTTTTTGGATGTTAGTTAGAGAAAATTTATAAGGATGTGGGTGGGACTTGAGGGGCTGAGTTATACGGAAAGGTTGAATAGTTTAAGGCTTTATTCCCTGGGGCGTAGGAGAATGAGGAAATATTGACCACTCAGGTTGGATGAGATCATAGGCTACGGGTGAAAGGTGGAATATTTAAGGGCAACCTAAGTGAGAACTTCTTCACTCAGAGAGTGGTGCGAGTGTGGAACGAGCTGCCAGCAGAAGTGGTGAATGTGGGTTTGAGAAGAGAAGTTTGGATAAATATATAGACTGGAGGCTATGGAACACCATGGTCAATGGGACAAGGCAGAAATAGCTGTGCAGCACAGACCAGATAGACTGTAGGGCCTGTTTTTGTGCTGTAGCACTCCATAACTGTATGACTCTAACTATACTGCAACAAGGCCTTTATTTGCAATCTGAATGAGTCCATCACTTATACTTCTTCAATTAATAATACCATGTTGTGGAATGAAAGCCAAACCTGGATAGCACAACCAGCAGGAGTACTTGTCAAATGACACCCAAAGTAACAAAGGGACAGCCTCTCTTCAGAAAACAGAAGCAGCTGTTTGTTTTAAGTCAACACGAGTGAATCTGCAGATGCTGGAAATAAGTAAAAACACAAAATGCTGGCAGAACTCAGCAGGCCAGACAGCATCTATGGGAGGAGGTAGTGACAACGTTTCAGGCCGAAACCCTTCATCAGGAGTGAAGTAACATGGGATGGTCGAGGGTGGATAAGAAGTGGGGGGAGGGATAAAGTAGAGAGCTGGGAAGTGATAGGCTGGAGGGAAATGGGCTAGGGGGAAGAGGGAGAATTATGGGAAATACAAGAGAAAGAAAGGTAGGGCTGGGGGGAGATTATAGTGAGGGGGGGGGGGAAGAGAGAGAAAGAGAACCAGACTAAAATAATAGATAGGGATGGGGGTAAGGAGGAGGCAGGGGTATCAATGGAGGTCTGTGAGTTGAATGTTCATGCCAGCAGGTAGGAGGCTACCTAGGCGGGAGATAAGGTATTGCTCCATCGACCTGCGTGTGGCCTCATCTTGACAGGCCACAGACAGACATGTCAGAGTGGGAGTGGTCTGTGAAATTGAAGTGTGTGGCCACAGGGAGATCCCGCCACTGCTGGAGGACCGAGCGCCGGTGTGCAGCGAAACGGTCTCCCAGTCTGCAGCGGGTCTCCCCAATGTATAAATGGCCATATCGGGAGCACCGGATACAGTATATCACCCCAGTTGACTCGCAGGTGAAGTGGTGCCTCAGCTGGAAGGACTGTCTGGGGCCTGGGATGGTGGCGAGGGAAGAAGTGTGGGGGCAGGTGTAGCACTTCCTCCATTTGCAGGGATGAGTGCCCGGAGGGAGGGATGGGGGGACTGAATGGACAAGGGAGTCATGTAGGAGGCGATCCCTGTGGAAAGCGGAGAGTGGGGGGGAGGGGAAGATGTGGCTGGTGGTGGGATCACGTAGGAGGTGGCGGAAGTTACGGAGGATTATACGTTGGATCTGTAGGCTGGTACAGTGTTTTAAGTGATTGTCTGCCGCTACCCAGCTTTAGGTGACTGCATTCAGCTGCTCCTAAGCAATGCATACAAACCGCTGGAGGAGCTCAGCAGGTCAGGCAGCCTCTATGGAGAAGAATAAACAGTCAAATTTTTAGGATGCGACCCTTCAACAGGACTGCAAATGTAGGGGGAAGAAGCCAGAATATGAAGCTGGGAGGAGGTGAATGGCAGGTGAGGGTGAAGGTGGGTGGGTGGCAGACGTGCGAAGATGGAAGTTCATAGGTGGAAAAGGTAAAGGGCGGAAGAAGACAGAATCTGATAGGAGAGGAGACAGGATCATAGGAAGGAGGAGGGGCAACAGGAGGAGGTGATTGGCAGGCGATCAATAGGTTTGACGCAAGACCTCATGTCACACACCAAGACTTTGTGCGTGTGCAACAAGAAAAGTTTTAAAGCTCATTCAGGAGATGGGAATCTTGCTGGAATTGTCAGAATATAGTGTTTACCATAACTACTAACAAGTTCACAGGAAGCAGTCGTCATAACCAAAGACCCCTCTCGTCTTGGTCGTTCCCTCTTCCCCTGTGTCCCATGAGGTAGAAGCTGAGAAAGCTTGAGCAGGTGCACCAGCAGACTCAAGCACAGTTTCCATCACACTTCTATCAGACTCTTAAACAGAGTTTTCATACGCTAAAAGCTAAACTCTTGATCTCCCAATCTGCCTCATCATAGCCCCCGCACTTCATTTGTCTGGCTGCACTGCACCCTCTCTCTAACTGCAACACGATATTCTACCTTCTGTTTTCTAGTTACTGTCTCAACCTAATTATTTACTTCGTGATACAGCATGATGTAAGACCTTCCAGCCCTTCGAGCCATGGTGCCTCAGCAACCCCCACAAAACCTGACTAACCATAACCTAATCATGGGAAAATTTACCAATTAGCCTACCTGGTACGTCTATGAACTGTGGGAAGAAACCAGAGGACCCGGAGAAAGCCCATACATTCTACGGGGAGGATGTACAGAGACTCCCTACAGAACGGCACCAGAACTGAACTCCAAACTCCTGAATGCCTCAAGCTGTAATAGTGTTGTGCTAACTGTTACGCTATGCATGAGGGGATCTGCTTGGACGGTATGCACAACAAAAGCTTTCCACTCTGTCTCACTACATGTAACAATAATAGACCAATTCAATCAAATCAACAAATTGATGGGTCTGGAGTTACATATTAGCCGGACTCTGGAAGAATTTGTTTCCCTGAAGACATCAGTTGGGTTTTATAGCAGCCAAGAAGTTTCAGGATAATAAGACTGCCGTTTAGCAGATTAATTAGTTGCTTATTTAATCAATAAAGGTTGAGTCTGCTAGTCCAGGCAATGGATTGAACGTTAGAGGCCCAATGTCTGTGAGTCCGAGAATCTGGGACAAAGGACTGTAGGCCCGGATGTGGCCTGTCATGGGGTGGGAGGCTTGTCCATGTGCGTGTGGGTGTGGGTGGGTTGGTGGGTGGGAAAAGGACTTGTTTTGCTGTTTGTGTTGTTCTTCTGAACATTGTGGGCATGCTATGCTGGTGCCAGATTGAGTGACAACACATGTAGGCTGCCCCCAGCACATCCTAGGCTGTATTGGTTGTTGTCACAAGTGACGTATTTCACTGTATGAATGTGAATAAATAAATAAATCTAAATCTGAATCTAATAGGATTTAAAATTCCCTAATTTCAAGATGGAAAACACACATATGCCTCCGGATCTATGGTCCAGACTTCAGTTTGTTAATCCAGTAATGTAACCACTGTATTTCAAAACTTCTCATCCAGATTTGACCTACAATCAGTGGCCACTTTATTAGTTACATCTATACACCTGCTTGTTAATGCAAGTATCCAATCAGCCAATCATGTGGCAGCAACACAATGCAAAAAGCATGTAGACATGGTCAAGATGTTCAGTTGCTGTACAGGCCAAACATTAGAATGAAGAGGAACTGTGATCTAAGTGCCTTTGACCGTGCAATGTTTGTTGGTGCCAGACGGGGTGCTTTGAGTATCTCAGAAACTGCTGATCTCCTGGGATTTTCATGCTCAACAGTCTCTAGAGTTTACAGAGAATGGTGTGAAAACAAAAGAAAATCCAGTGAGTGGCAGTTTTATGGGTAAAAACACCTTGTTAATGAGAGAAGTCGGGGAGAATAGCCAGACTGGATCAAGTTGACAAGAAGGTGACAGTAACTCAAATAATCAGGTTACAAAAATGGAGTGTAGAAGGGCATCTGTAAATGCACAACACATTGCACCTTGAAGTGAATGGTCTAGAACAGCGGAAGGCCATGAACATATACTCAGAGGCTACTTTATTAGATGCAGGAGGTACCTAATAAAATAGCCACTGAATGTATACTGTGTCAATAGTTAATGCAACAGCATAGAAAAAGCTTTTACTCTGTACTGTAATCCTGCTGCTGCCTAAAACGAGTTTGTATGTTCTCCCCGTGACCACATGGGTTTCCTCCGGGTGCTCCAGTTTCCTCCCACAGTCCCATGACGCACCAGTTGGTAGGTTAATTGGGGGTGCAGTTTGAAGAGCCAGAAAGGCCTACTTTGTGCTATATTTCAATAGAAATAAACTGCGCTGAGAGAGATTGAAGAGGTGATCTAGATGGGACAGTCCATTTTTCCTACCTGATGGATAGTCCCATTAGTCCTGCTGACAGGACGGTCCAACACACCAACTGGACTGGGCTATGGGTTCTTTCCAATTCCAGAATGTTCTGCTGCATGACAAAGGCTGAGTTCTTTGGTATGGAGCTTGCTTCCAATAAATCATGAGCTGAGACAGGGCAGATCATTGGAGAAGAACTGGGAAAGAGAATTAAAAGGAAGGTTGATTTTGATAAGCCTTTGTTCACAACCAATCTTTCCTCTGAGGTGTGCCCGTGTGTGTGTCACACACAGCTTTTGCTACTATCACACAAAAGGTTATCACCCTCTACCTCGTTAGCATGTTAAGTATATTTCAGCTTTGGGTACGCAATCACATTTCCTTTCCCGGTTTCTGATGCGGGTGGTGTTGTCAACATGGAGTTTGCAATGATTTGTCTGCAGATTTTAGAACTGGTTTATTTACACTGTTTTTATTGAAGAACTTATTGATTCACTATGTTGAATTCCAAAGAAGCAAAGGACGTGAAGCACAAAAGAACAGCTGGTTTATTTAATGAGGAATGGCTTAATGCAACAGTAGAAACTGCTACGCCAAAAGTTCATGTGGTCAGGAACATGCAGCTATGAGAAATATTTATGTACAATACAGAAAGCGGTGTTACCTGAGTGTATTGTCATGATTCAAAAACTACTGGAGAAATTTCAAGTGGGAAGAAGTGGAGTGATATCTGGAAGCTTGACTTTTTAAAGCGTCATTTTGCAAGCAAATCACATAAAGACAGTAGACAAAAACTCTGGCGAGAAAAACCTTCATTACCTGCCATAGGCCTACTACACGTTTTGTGAGAGTGCAGAAAACGAGAGTGAAAACGATTAAACTCAGAGGAGATCAAAGTTCTTATTGAGAGTGCTTTACTAGCTGTTGAAATGAGCACTTCCATACATAAAATTCAGTGCACACATTTTGGTGTCACTGGGCAAAAAATTGTACAGCTCAAGATTTTTGCATACCTTGGTCATTACAAATTAGAGGGAACATTGCTTGCAATTTTAGGTCATCCCCAAAGTGTTTTATGGGTAGTGAAGGAGTTAATATCACTTGTAATACAGGATGATCCCTCATTCACCCACTGCTGGTTGGTAGGGAAGGGGGAAAATTGTTCCAGGATTCCTCTTCTTATTCACAGTCAGTCCTACTCTATCAGAATCAGGTGGACAAGGTAGGCTTAGATGTATGATCCTGTCGTGAAATTGCTTGTCACAACTTTTAATGTACTGAACGCCCAGTAAAGTAAGATCATTAGGGAATCGTCAAATGATTAGATTCAATGAGTAAAGTTGATGGATTTTGTGAGGAATAAAGGTATCACTTTATTAGAGCCTGGGAACTACTAGAGTCCCGAGGGACACTCTGGGGTGAGAAACCGGACCGATCCTTTTGTGGAGTCTGCTCTCTTCTCCAGCAAAAGGAAACCTCACTGCCACTACTTCTTCACGGTTCTGGGTTTCAGAACGGTGACCTGTCCTTTTAAAATCAAGCTGCAGCTGTTGAGAGGAAGAAATCTGATCTGCCGGAGGTTAGGTTCATCAGCTGGACCCCATTAAAGGCCATTCAAGTCAACAGAAGAAAAGCAGCTTCGAAACCTAGTAGCTGAAGACGCAAGAGCGGGAGAGAAGCTAGGACTGAATGTACATTTGGATGTCAACAGCAGTCTAATATTCCTGAGCTACTTGTAAATCAAATGACGCATTAGAGAGGGAGTATTTCCTTTTTATGGCAGTTGTGGTAGCGGCTGGCAGCATTGGTTACACAGTCTTGCTAAAAGTGAGGGAGAGCCTGAACTGAAAGGACAGCAGTTTCTCTTTCTGGGATTTTACTGGCTGAGTAATCACTAACACAAAGTTGAATACCTTATGGATTTATTGTCAAGTGAAAAGGACACAGCTTGCTTTTGATTTCCTTCACTTTACTTGGTAAAAACATGTTTCAAGTCGAAATTCCTATACTATGACACTCCAATTGATACCAGCTGGAAATAAATAATGTAGAAAGCAGCAAAAAGAGTTTTTTTTTACCCTGGCAGATTATAACAACCATGTCAATTTGAAAAAGTCAAATTGAGTCAATTAATTTATTTTAAGCACTTGCTCTTATAAATCTCAAATTGTGGCAACTGTAGCATTATTTATATTTTAGAAACTGATGCCACATGAACCACAAAGTGTTTTATTAATATTTGAGGATTTCAGACACTTTAAGCCTGTTTGATGTTTGCTTACTGACTCAAATCTTACACAAACCTCAGGAAAGTATGTCTTCATTGAAACTCTTCAATCATTTCCTCTTCCTTCCCTGAAGCCATTAACTTTTTTTTGAGAATACAAGATAATGTGGATCCTGGGTATCTAATTGCTGGAGGAACACAACAGGTCAGACAGCATCTTGGGAGGGAAATGGACAGTCAATGTTTGGGATCAAGACCCTTCATCTGGACCATAGTAGGAGATGGAAATGGGCAGCCTGGGGAACAATGAGGTTGGAGAATGTAGAGGGAAGATCTCCTGAGGTGATGCAAACTGAGATCACATGGGAGACAGTGCCTTATTGATGGTTAATGGGGTCATGGTACAAGGATGGCGTGAGAGCTGCCCATAATGGAAGTGGAAGGGGTAGGTTTGGAGTCAGAAAGAATGGCCATCAGTGAGGGTGGGGACGCCTTGGTGAAGAAATAGCCACATAGGCAGAGGTTGGATGTTATGCAGGCCTAAAACCCACTGAGGCAAGTCAAGGTAGGGCCTCTGCTGAGGACAGATTGTGTGTGTGTGTGTGTGTGTGTGTGTATTGCTCAAGATTTCCAGCATTGGCAGAATCTCTTGTGTAAATGATCTTCTCGACTTTGCAGCGAGGGACAGGTGGAACCTGAAGCACTTGGATTCGCCAGGCTTGCTGGATTCTCACAAATGCAAACAGCCACTGTGTTTGCTGACGTGCCTACAAGGGTATATGTCTCCTACTGATAGCCTAGAGATAAAATTTCCATTCTCAACGCACGCATTTCCTTGTGGTGAATGCTATGTTTGTGAAAAGCGTACGTGCTGTCTTCAGCCTTGGGAAGACTGCAGCGCCAGACATTTTCAACAGCACAGCTGGTGGATTCAATGAAAAAACAGGACTAAACATTTTTCTGCTCTCTGTGTACCTCACTCATCTGCAATCTCTCTCTCTCTCTAGATAATAGCCTCCCTTTTCGTTCCTCTCGCTGAAGTGCATGACCTCATACTTTCCCACATTAAAATACATTTGCCAACTTTTCACCCACTCACTCCACCTTTCTATATCCTGTTTCAGTCCAAATAACTTCATTGCCACATGCCCTCCCACCTGTTTGTGTATCGTCAGCAAACTTGTAATCCGGCTCCATCTTCTAGCTCATCATTTATAAATAGTAGATTATTAAGGCCTAAGAACTCATCCATGGGGCACTTTATTATTTACACGTGTCCAGCCTGAAAAAGACCCATTTCTTCAGATTCTCTGACTTCTATGTGATAGCAAGAATATAAAAACAGGATGTCAATGTTAAGGCTTTATAAGGCACTGGTGAGGTCTCACTTGGAGTACTGTGAGCAGTTTTGGGCCGCTTATCTTAGAAAGGATGTGCTAACACTGGAGGACGTTCATGAAAATGATACCAGGATTGAATGGCTTGTCATATCTTGAGAATCTGATGGCTCTGGGCCTGTATTCACCAGAATTCAGAAGAATGAGGGGTGACTAAATTGAAACCTATCAAATGGTGAAAGGCCTTGACAGAGTGGATATGGAGAGGATGTTTCCTATGATGTGAAAATCTACGACCAGAGGACACAACCTCAGAATTGAGGGGTGTCCTTTTAGAACCAAGATGAAAAGGAAATTCTTTGGCCAGTGTGGTAAATCTGTGGAATTTTTTGCCACAGGTGGCTGTAGCTGGCAAGTCTTTATGTATGTTTAAGGCAAAGGTTGACAGATTCGTGATTGGTCAGGACATAAAGGGATACAGGGAGGAGGAAGGAGATTGGGGCTGGGAGGAAAAATAGATCAGCTATGATGAAATGGTGGAGCAGACTTGATGGGCCAAATGGCCTAATTCTGCTCTTATATCCTATTTGACATGGGTGACCCTACCTAGAGCTAAAGTATAAAGCCATGACTCCAGCCAACTTAGCTCTAAAGATTGATGCATGTAAGCCTCCAAAACACAACAAGGTTGTGATCATCTTGGAGATCACGAAAGCATATGAGAGGATGGACATTTCACTCAATAGAGGCAAGTCAAATGTCTTTGAAGGATCTTCTGCCAACATACTATGTTGTCTTTGACAACACTTTATTTCAAGAATCGGTCTGGCGTAGGTAAGCACTGCAATATTCTGAATTAATTTTATTATCAAAGTACATATACAACCCTGAAATTCATTTTTCTGTGTGCATACTCAGCAAATCTATAGAATAGTAACTATAAAAGGATCAATGAAAGATCAACCAGAGTGCAGAAGACCACAAACTGTGCAAATGCAAATCTGAATAAATAACAATAAGTAATGAGAATCAGGTAAAGAATCCTTAAAGGAAATCATTGGTTGTCGAAACATTTTAATGATTGGACAAGTGACTGTAGCTATTTCCTTCTAATCAGGAGCCTGATGTCTGAGGGGTAGTAACTGTTCTTGACCCTAGTGGTATGAGTCCTGAGGCTCGTATATCTTCTGCTTGATGGTAGAAGTGAAAAGAGAGCATGGCCTGGTTGGTGAGGATCTCTGATGGTGGAAGAGATTTTCCTACAACAGCATTTCACGTAGATGTGCTCAGTGGCTGGGAGAGTTTTCCCCGTGCCGGACTGGGGTGAATTCACTACCTTTTATAGGGTTTTCCATTCAAAGACATTGGTGTTTCCACGGCAGGCTGCGATGCAGCGTTAATAAATTCTACGCTACGCATCTATAGAAGTTTGTCTAAGTTTTAGCTGTCATGCTGAATTTCTGCAAACTCCTAAGGAGGTAGAAGGGCTGCCATGCTTTCTTCACAATTGCGCTTACATGCTGGGTTCAGGACAGATCCCCTGAAAATTGTAACACCGAAGAATTTAAAGTTGCTAAGGCTCCTCATCTCTGATCCTCCAATGAGGACTGACTTATGGACCTCTGGTTTCCTTCTCCTGAAGTCTATAATCAGTTCCTTGGTCTTGCTGACATTGAGTGAGAGGTTGCTGTTATGACACCACTCAGCCAACTTCTCAATCTCCCTCCAGCATGATGATTCGTCACCACCTTTGATTTGGCCTATGGCTGTCACTAGCAAACTTGAAAATGACTTGGATGCTTTCCATCACTAAAGCATATGAGAGGATGGACAAAAGTCCTTGAAGGATCTTCGCCAACATACAACACTGTCTCTGACAACACTTTATGTTCAGAATCAGTGTGGCATGGTTGAGCGTCTGAGGAGGTCAATGAGAATGCGTTGAGAGCTGGCAAAGACTCAATGGGCTGAGTGGTATTCTATGCTATAAGAAAAAATAACAAATAAAGGTCAGATTAGAGCCATAGTGTTATACAGTGTGGAGGCAGTCCCTTTCAGCTCAACGTGTTCAAGACAACCAGGTTATCTATTCAAGCTAGTCCCATTTCTTTGTGTTTGGTCCATATCCCTCCAAACCTATGCATAAACCTGTCCAAGTGCCTTTGAAACATTATGCCATGGATCAAACTCCAGGTTGCTTTCTATAGTGGGAGATTCTAAGACCAGAGGACGCAGCTTCAGGATAAAGGGGCGTCCTTTTAGATAGATAGTTAGATAGATAGATAGATAGATAGATACTTTATTCATCCCCATGGGGAAATTCAACATTTTTTCCAATGTCCCATACACTTGTTGTAGCAAAACTAATTACATACAATACTTAACTCAGTAAAAATATGATATGCATCTAAATCACTCTCTCAAAAAGCATTAATAATAGCTTTTAAAAAGTTCTTAAGTAGTTTACTTAAATACATTAAATACAATCAACCCCGGCACTTTAAAATATCTTACTCCTGGCGGTTGAATTGTAAAGCCTAATGGCATTGGGGAGTATTGACCTTTTCATCCTGTCTGAGGAGCATTGCATCGATAGCAACCTGTTGCTGAAACTGCTTCTCTGTCTCTGGATGGTGCTATGTAGAGGATGTTCAGGGTTTTCCATAATTGACCGTAGCCTACTCAGCGCCCTTCGCTCAGCTACCGATGTTATACTCTCCAGTACTTTGCCCACGACAGAGCCCGCCTTCCTTACCAGCTTATTAAGACATGAGGCGTCCCTCTTCTTAATGCTGCCTCCCCAACACGCCACCACAAAGAAGAGGGCGCTCTCCACAACTGACCTATAGAACATCTTCAGCATCTCACTGCAGACATTGAATGATGCCAACCTTCTAAGGAAGTACAGTCGACTCTGTGCCTTCCTGCACAAGGCATCTGTGTTGGCAGTCCAGTCCAGCTTCTCGTCTAACTATACTCCCAGATACTTGTAGGTCTTAACCTGCTCCACACATTCTCCATTAATGATCACTGGCTCCATATGAGGCCTAGATCTCCTAAAGTCCACCATCATCTCCTTGGTCTTGGTGATATTGAGACGCAGGTAGTTTGAGTTGCACCATATCACAAAGTCCTGTATCAGTTTCCTATACTCCTCCTCCTGTCCATTCCTGACACACCCCACTATGGCCGTGTCGTCAGCGAACTTCTGCACATGGCAGGACTCCGAGTTATATTGGAAGTCTGATGTGTACAGGGTGAACAGGACCGGAGAGAGCACGGTCCCCTGCGGCGCTCCTGTGCTGCTGACCACCGTGTCAGACCTACAGTCTCCCAACCACACATACTGAGGTCTATCTGTCAAGTAGTCCACTATCCAATCCACCATGTGAGAGTCTACTCCCATCTCCGTTAGCTTGTGCCTTAAGATCTTGGGCTGGATGGTGTTAAAGGCACTAGAGAAGTCCAGGAATGTAATCCTCACAGCACCACTGACCCCATCTAGGTGAGAGAGGAATTTGTGCAGCAAATACGTGATAGCATCCTCCACTCCCACCTTCTCCTTATACGCAAACTGGAGAGGATCCCGGGCGTGCCTGGTTTGTGGCCTCAGATTCTGTATTATCAGCCGCTCCATGGTCTTCATCACGTGCGACGTCAAGGCAACAGAGTTGAGGAGAATTTCTTCAGCCAGAGAGTGGTGAATCTGGAATTCTTTGCCACAGGCAGCTGTAGAGGCTAAATCTTTATATATATTTAAGGCCGAGGTTGATAGATTGTTGGTTGGTCAGGGCATGAAGGAATATGGGGAGAAGGCAGGATATTGGGGCTGAGAGGAAAATTGGATCTGCCTTGATGAAATGGTGGAGCAGACTCAATGGCCCAAATGCTCTTATATCTTACGGTCTTATGGTCTTATCAATCAAGGGGTCTGTGGCCCCAGGTTGGGAACCCCTATAACAACTCACTCCACTTACCTACCACTCAACTTGAAGCTTAATGCTATGCAGACAGTGAAAATGAGGACTGATTTCCATCGACAATCCCCTACCTGCCCCTACCCCGTGGAAATTAATGGCCAGGCTGTGTCTGTGGTCAAGCCATTCAAAATCCTGGGGACTATCACTACTAATACACTGAAGTAGGGCAAGCACGTTACACTTATCACTAGGAAAACCCAGCAGAGATTGTTCCTCCTGTGCCAGCTTAGGAAACATAACATCTCAGGGCTTATCCTGATGTTTATTTACTCATCTATCATTGAGGGTGTTGTGACCATTTGGTTTCCTGCCGCCTCCTCCCTCTTCAAGTCCAGGTTGTTGTGAGTGGTTCAGTCAGTGGAAACGATCAATGGCTGTCATCCACAAATATTAAAAGACCTATTCATCGCTGGAGCAAAGAAAAAAGCCGGAAAAAAAATCACTACTGACTCCACCCATCCTATCAGTCACCTAGTTACCTGGTTATCAACAGATAGGCACTACAAATCAATCACCATGAGGACTTTAATTCCAAAGCTTCTTTCCTGTAGCTATCCAACTTCTCAACAAAACTCACTCAGGTGTAATACCTTAGCTGTCCCTGCACAACAACTGTTAAATGGTCTTTTCAGTTTTCCTTGTTCTGTTGATAATGACTGAGTCTGTTCATATAGTCACATTTATTTAAGTTTGCTCTAATTATTGATTGCCCAAGGCTGTTGGCACTATGTAAATTGTTGTTTGCTATTGTGTCAACTGTTCTGCTATTGTCCTGTGCTTTATGCTTGGCACCGACCCACGATTAATTCTGTTGGGTTTCACAGACTGGCAATAAAGTGATTCTGATTCTGATACTCAGTGTGAAAAATTTGCCCCTCAGGTCCTTGTTAAATCTTTCTACGCTTATCATTGACATTCAAACAATGCAACAGAAGATTATGGAAGATGCTATGTGCTGTGTAATGAATTGGAATGAAATTTAAACCACCTGCAGTTTCCCTCCAAAACACACATCACCCACATCTGGAAATAAATTGCCATTCATTTATTGTCACTGAGTCAGAGCCCTGAAACTCCTTCCCCACCAGCACTGTGGGAGAGCCCTACATAAACGAAATTCAGTGATTGAAGTTGAAGGCACAACCACCTTCTCAAGGATGGTTGGAGGTAGTCAATGAACTTCCAGCTTCAGAATGTCAGGAGGTGCACCCACTTTGGTTTACATCAGTGGTGTTGAACTGGTGATGGTTAGCAGCAGCATGTTCCTAGGTTTAAATATCACCAATTCCTAGTCCTGGTCCAACCGTGTAGACACCAAGGCCAATCAAGCACACTAGCACCCCTACTTCCTCAGGAGGCTAAGGTAATTCACTATTGACCCCCACCAAATTTTATTGATAGCCGGCTGGTGCTATAGTGTAATCAGCACCGGATGTTCGAGGTGAATGGTTCCAGGTTTGAATCCAGTCAGCCCCTTGCACATTTTCCATCCGTGCTGTGTTGAGTGTTGAGCTAGCCTCGTAAAAAACAGACAAATGCCAAGGAAACACAAAAAATGATGCTGGATGGGCCACAAGGTGTGAAAAGGAAAAATTACAACAACTTTTATTGATACACCAGAGAAAACATCATGGCTTGGTACGGCATCTGTTCTGTCGAAGACCACATTTGTGGACATAACTCAGCACATCATGAGAAATATTATTGCCTCCATGTACTCTCTCTATTTCTTGATACCTCTTGAAACCCCACTGGTTTCCTTGGTTGCGTAGGTGTGGGGAATACACACTCTGGTCCCACCAAACCCGTGAGACTGAGATGTCTCTCCCACCCCAAACCCTGGTTTGTATGGATGCTGTGTAAGTTGCTACCCTGTTACAAATCTGCCATGAAATTACAGACAGCACACTGCGTATGATTAAAAGAATTATATTTATGAATCTTGACTAAAGAGTTAGTAAGGAAAAGAAAAAAGGGCCCATTATAATTAAACAGTCAAAGTTGGAGCTCAACTCTTCCAAAAGTCACACATATTCACCGATCCTCAGTAGACCCCTGCACCTTGCTCCATTGAATCACGGACCCCCACTGGGTGGAATCCTATGGCCGGTTCTCTTCAGCGCCTTCTTTCTTCATCTCCTGCCAAACCAAAAAAAAACAAAAGCAACCTTAAAGTCCCTCACAAAACCTCCCAGTTCCATCATCCTAATTGGATGACACACATTGCTCCTCAGCCTTTATCTTCAACAATAAGCCAAACGGACTGAAAGCAGAATGAACTGCCCTTACAGAACTGCTAAAATGAAATACCTACAGTATAGCAGTAAAAATGTGAACCAGGGTGTAAAGCAGTCAGGTAATCGAAAACCACACCCACTCCAGACATCTTATCTTCTACCACTTCCCATCAGGCAGAAGATACAAAAGCCTGACAGCGTGTCAAGGACAGCTCTACCCCATTGTTATACGATTATTGAATGGACCTCTTGCACAATAAGATGGATTCTTCATTCACCACCTTGTCCTGGCCTTGCTCCTAACTGTCTGCACTGCCATTACTCTGTAACTGTAAATACCTTAGGCTGCTTTCTATTATTTGTTTTCCCTTGCACTACCTCGAATTATTGATGTGATGAAGTGATCTACCTAGGTGACATGCAAAATAAGTTTGGCCCGAAATAGCTTTGTGTTCAGCTATTTTATAGCACAGAGATAAGAAAATTTCCATCCAAACCTATAGATAAGAATTAGCCAACAAGAAAACATTTATTCACTTAATGTAGAGCAAAGGAGCTTCCAAATCTTTCAACAATTACACTTTGTATAGCCACTAGAGACATAATCGACTATTCTGTGCATATAAGAGCTACTTAAAAAGCAAGCAAATAATTAATTGTTCAATTGCAAAGAAAATAATAATTAAATTGTCTAATCTAAGATTAAGAAGTCGGATCCAACAATCCTCTCCACCCCTTTGATTCTAAATCACACATTTAGAAACATTGCATCAGAAAATTCAGAGGCAGGAAAACTTATATGTGAATTATAAAATTATCAAAGTCATCCAAAGTTATATATTCCTCAAAATATTCATAAGATTATGCCATGTTTAAGAAATTAGCAAACACTCTTACGTGAGTTTGAAATATCCTTTTGATGATCATCTTTAAACAAGTAAAAAATGTAAATTTTGATAAGGCATGTTAGTATGAATAATATGACTCATAATAGTGAACAAGCCCAGCTTCCAAGACTTGAATGAATCTAGTCAAAGAAGTCCCAAACATCAGATAGATGTATTTTAGCTGTTTCTTTACAAATATGATCAGCCAAATTAGTTACGTCTTCAGACTTCTGTTATGTAAGTACAACACTCCTTCAAAGTATATTTATTATCAAAATATGAATACATTTTTATTTAATTAAAGTTTATATATATCATATATATATGTACACACACACACACACATACATGCACATACACACACATACAGTATATATATAGTGTCTATAAAAAGTATTCACCCTCCCCTTGGATATTTTCATGTTTTATTGTTTTACAACTTTAGATCACTTTGTAGAGATCTGTTTTCACTTTGACACAGAGGAGTCCTTTTCTGTTGATCAGTGTCAAAAAAGCCAAATTAAATCCATTGTGAATCAATGTTGTAAAACAATAAAACATGACAACTTCCGGGGGGGGGGGGGGGGGATGGTGCATACTTTCTATAGGCACTGAACTCCTTATTGTAAATTATAGTTTTTATTATTATATATTACAATGTCCTGACGTCGCGAAACACCAAATTTCATGACAATGCCAGTGATACTAAAACTGATCCTTGATTCTGATGCAATGATTTGTTTTATAGATTTAAAATAAATGATAAAAGGGAAAAAATATCTTCTTCAACTTATTAGGTACATTTGGGGCTCTCTACATGAGATAATGCAGACATAGAGCTCGGAAAAAGTGACACAACAGACTTGTGACACCATAACTCAGCGAGTTGTTTTGTTATGTCTCCCCTCTCGCTGTGAAAAACGGGGACACCTCTCTTTTCCTGATTAGGGAGAGAGAGAGAGCCTGTGGTATGTCAAATTACTGAGTGAATGAGTAGTCTTTGGGCTACTGCAAGTCTGTGCCTCTTTTGATGCTTTGCTGCATGCTTGAGTGCTCGGTGAGGGGTGCTGATGTTTTTTTTTGCTGGTGGGGGTTCGCTGCTTTGCTGCTGCTTGTGTGTGGGAGGGGAGAGCTGGGGGGGCTTTGGAGTTCTAACATTTAACTGTCATTCATTCTTCGGAGCACTCCTCTGTTTTTGCGGATGTTTGCAAAGAAAAAGAATTTCAGAATGTATATTGTATACATTTCTCTGACATTAAGTGTACCTATTGAAATCTAATGGTGGAATCTGTTATGATTGTGACATTTAAGAAGCTTTTAAGTCAAGTCAAGTCAACTTTTATTGTCATTTCGACCATAACTGCTGGTACAGTGCATAGTAAAAATGAGACAACGTTTTTCAGGACCATGGTGTTGCATGACACAGTACAAAAAACTAAACTGAACTATGTAATTAAAAAAACAACTCATGACTCATGAATTTGTAGGGAGTAGAAGGTATGGATTATGGACTAGCAGCAGAGGATTAATTTAGTTCTGCATTGTGTCCATTTCAAGTATTGTGGGGTGAAGGGCCTGTTCCTGATTTTTTTTTTGGAGATACAGCATGGTAACAGACACTTCCAGCTCAATGAACCCACGCTGCCCAATTACACCCATGTGACCAATTAATCTACTAACTGGTGTGAGTTTTGAATGTGGGTGGAAAACAGAGCACCCAGAGGAAACACATGTGGTTTCAGGGAGAACATACAAATACCTTAAAGACAGTGGTGTTCTGTTTTATTTCTAGCATCTGCATGATTTTTATTTAGTGTCCTTCACCAGGTAATGAATTTGCAGAGTTATGGGGAAAAAATAAGGCCGCAGGACTGTGTTGGATCGTGCCTCCAAAGAGTGAACACAAGCTTAAAGAGTTAAACAGCTTCCTTCTGCTTAATAAGGACCAGTGACTCTATTAGTTTGATATTCCTTCCTCACCACCAGCACGGCAAAGATCAGTGAACTCAGCAAAAGCTCTGATCCTGGGAAGCTTCCAACACGAACAGCACACCACCAAACTGGGCAGTGGATGTACCCACTCGACAGGTGGGCAGCAACTCGTGGCTTCTGTTCAATGTTGACCGCTTGTCTGATGAACTTGTTTGAAGAAATTTTAGATGGCCGAAAATAACATTCTTGTTTAGAAAAGTCCGGCATCAAGATTTATAAAACCCTGATGGAGAGGGATTTCAATTGCTTATCTAATTCCAATTAAGTGTTCCTTAGAAAATTAAAATTCTCTTTTATTTCTTTCCAGAAAACATAGAACAAAGTAAGAAAGTAAAAAAAAAAGATGCTGATTTTGATTTTCAACATTAAATTGTTTAGCTTTCCTGAATCCGAATATAATGTTCTTCATAAAAAGAGTCTTTTTGACCATACGATAAGCTGTGTGGCGTAGTTTGGATTAAATATTGGCTCAGTTTATATTTTAGCTTCTACGCCTATTTAAAGATAACCTTTATTTTTCTCATGTACATCGAAACATAGAGGGAAGTGCATTGTTTTGTGTTAACAACCAAACCAGTCCGAGGATGTGCTAGGGGCAGCCCATAAGTGCCACCATGCTTCCAGCACCCATGTAGTATGCCCACAACTTATTAACCCTAACCTGTACATCTTTGGAATGTTGGAAGTAACTGGATCTCCTGAGGAATCCCACATGGTCTCGGTGAGAATTTACAAACTCCTAACAGACAGTGCCTGGAATTGAACACTGGTCTTCCAATCACAGCACTGTAGAGTGTTACATGAACCATTATGCTACAATGCTACCCATATTTTCCATTGTGTTTGCTTTCTTTCTGCCTTGAAAATATTGAGTTATACCATCACTCCTAAGGGTATGATGGGAAGAGTTATAGATTTCATTGAAATTGCATTGGGATATAGACAATTGGAGGTCCATGGGTCAAATAATTGGATTAGCTGAGTGAGCTCCTTTGATTTTGACCCTCTGTTAGAGGCTTTGACTCTTCGCTGAATTCGCACATACAGAGACATAATGAAACTTCTTTATGTGAGTTCATCTGAGTTTATTTCAAGCATGTAAAAGCTAGGATTTAGTTAGGAGAAGGTTACTTGTAATTAACTGTCATAGACTTGATGTTTAAATTCCTACCTAACCAGAAGGATTTAAGGTCAGTTGCAGCAGCCACGTGGGTGAGGCAGATGAATGGTAAATGCGTCTACCCTAAAGATGATGTGTTGTTCCTCATCCTCTGGTTTAATTCAACATCATGCAACTGGACGCTTGTGAACACCCTTTCACACTGTCACCCAATCTGCATTCGGCCTTCTCCTTATGAGTAGTAAGTGTACCCTCCACCTTTTCTTCTTCAGGCATCTTGAAACTTTTATCCCTAACATGAAACAATTATGACATTTTTCTCTTCATAGATGCTGCCTGACCTACTGAGAAATTCTTGGCCTTCACCTGATATCTAGCACTTGCAATATTTACTTTGGTAGTAATTTGGTGTCGTGCATTTTCTCACCTTTATGATGAAAGGGTCACACTCGGCTATTATGATTTTTTTACTGGGTTTTCTATTCACCTTATTCTGGAGAAAATGAAAGGTCAGAAGACTCCATGCAAATTATTAAAAACTTGCCTTTCCTGGCAGGAACAATGGGAGTAGGCAGATTAAATGGTTTGGCACAGGCTAGATGGGCCAAAGGACCTATTTCTCACTGTAGTTTCTGAGTCTTTAACAATGGGCAGAATGCTGGAACAAGAACCTTGGTTAATTATTCTGTTTTCTTCCTTGTGCAGAATGACGGTGGCCAACTATAGTGCTCCTGAATGTGTCTGCATCATTCAGTGGCTTGTAATAACTTGAATTACCAACAAAGGCAGTAAAAGCTAACTGCACTATTCAGCAGCTCTCTATTTAACCCTAGCCTAATGACGAGACAATTTACAGTGACCATTTCACCTACAAAACTCTTCGGACCATGGGAAGAAACAGGTGAGGTGTACCCAGAGGAAACCCACCCATGGGAGAACGTACAAACTTCTTACAGACAGTGGCAGGAATTAAACACTGTCAACCATTAACCATCAGCTTCTTGAACCAGCAGGATAACTTCACTCATCTTCACTTGCCCCATCACTGAAATGTTCCCACAACCTGTGGACTCACTTTCAAGGACTTTTTATCTCACGTTCTCAATATTTATGACTTATTTATTTCAAGGTATAAGTTCATTTATTATCAAAGAACGTATAAATTAGACAACTTTGAGATTTGCTTGCTCACAGGTAGCCACTAAGCAAGAAACCTGAAAGAACCCAATTTAAAGAAAGAATTAGTAAGAATAAAAATAAAAGACCTACACTTGATGTGCAAGAGAAAGAAAAAATACAAGTTATGAAAACAATTGAAACGAACAATTTCTTCTTCTTCTTCTTCTTCTTCTTCTTCTTCTTCTTCTTCTTCTTCTTCTTCTTCTTCTTCTTCTTCTTCTTCTTCTTCTTCTTCTTCTTCTTCTCATTTGTATTTGCAGTTTGTTATCCCTTGTTTGGTTGTTTGTCTGTCTTGTTGGGTGAAGCCTTTCATTAATTCCAATATGTTTCTTGGATTCACTGTGTAAGTCCATAAGAAAATGAATCTCAGGGTTGTATATGGAGACATATATGTACTTTACTAATAAATTTACTTTGAACGTTGAACTCTGGAACACACTGAGCTATTCAGTACACTACCATGGCACCCCAGGACATCCACAAGGCACACATAGCCTTCCTCTGAATGAGAATACCCAGATATGCTGTGCTTGAATTTTGATATGATATCAAGCTTCACTTCTGACGAAATGAGCAATGATTGTTGAGGGCAGAATATGGCCAACCACATATGTCAGTTTACCTGGCAAATCTGTCTTTACACTGAAAATGCAGTTGTCCTGGGAACTGACACAATTAGCTTTGATTGTCTAGGCAGGCTTTGCTGGCTCTCAATAAAAACAACAGCTTCCAATTAGACAACCTATTTAATGTTTCAAAAGAGAAATTATCAAACAAAAATTGTTACTGAGCAAGAGCTTAGAAATTTGGTAGCCAAAGGCACTGGAAGTGTAATTAAAATTGGTGATGATCAAGAGGGTGGAGTTTGAGAAGTTCATATAATTCAAAAGGTTTTAGGACTGGAGGGGAGGTGAACAATGGGGAAGTGTGAAATGCAAAAAGATTTGAAACTGAGGATAAGTCTTTTAAAAGTGTGCAATGCTTGTAGAGGGATTAGTTTAGGTCAACAAAGAGGGTGGAAATTTACCAGAATGCCACCTGGATTAGAGAACATGTTTTATAAGGATAGGTCGTGCGAGCTTGTGGTTTTCTCTTTGGAGTGAAGGAGGATGAAAGATAGCTTAATAGAGGTATACAAGATTATAAGAGGCGTAGATTGAATGTATAGCCGAAGACTTTTCCCCAGGCAGAAATGGCTAATAAGAAGGGCATAAATTTAAGATGATTGGACGAAAGTAAAGGGAGGATGTCAGAGGTAATTTTTTTTTGCAGAGAGTGGTGGGTGCATGGAATGGCCTGCCAGGGGTGGTGGTAGAGGCAAATACATTAGGGAATTTAAGTAACTCTTAGATAGGTATATGGATAATAGAAACATGGAGGGCTATGTAGGAGGAAAAGGTTCAATTGATCTTAGAGTAGGTTATAAGTTGGCACAACATTGTGGACCAAAGGATCTGTACTATGCTGTAATGTTCAATGTTCTTAAAGATTGCTGGGTGAGCAGAACTGGGTGCAAATTAAGTATGGAGAAGAGAGTTTTGGATAATGTCTGGTTCACAGGTAGTGGTATCAGAGAGGACAATCAGGAGAGTGTTGGCGCAGTCAAAGCAAAGAAACCAAAAGTCCATGATCCAGTCCTCATTGGAGGATCAGAGATGGAAAGGGTCAGCGACTTTAAATTCCTAAGTGTTGTTAATGTGAAGTACCTGTCCAGGGCGCAGCATATAAGTATAATTACAAAACGAGCACAGCAGCACCTCTAGTTCCTTAGGAGTTTGCAGAGGTTCGGAATGATATCTAAAACTTTGACAAAATTTTAGAGATGTGTAGTGGATAGTATATTGATTGGCTCATCACAGTCTCCCCACCATTAAGTACAACTACATGAAACACTGTTGCAGGAAAGTAGCATCCATCATCAGGGACCCCTGTCACCAAGTACACGCTCTCTTCTCACTGCTGCCATCAGGAAGAAGGTACAGCAGCCTCAGGACTCACACCACCAGGTCCAGGAACAGTTACCACCCCTCAACCATCAGGCTCTTGAACCAAAGTGGATAACATCACTCATCTTCACTTACCCATCACAGAGATGTTTCCACAACCAATGGATTCACTTTCAAAGACCCTTCATCTCATTTCCTTGACATTCATTGCTTATTTATTCTTCTTTTTTTCTTTTTGTATTTGCACAGTTTGTTGTTTTCTGCACTCAGGTTGAATGCCCAAGTTGGGTGGTCTTTCTTTGATTCTGTTATTGTTATTATTCTACAGATTTATTGATTAGGCCCTCAAGAAAGTGAATCTCAGGGTTGTATGGAGTGACAGCAATGAACTTAGATAATAAATTTATTTTGCGCTCTGATAGTAATATCATCAAATTGAAACATATTACAGAGGCAAAATTATTGTGAACTTGCCATGTCAAATGAAGAAAAACTTTGCAGGGTATCAGAAAAGAAAGTGAGAGTAGTTCATTTAAAGAGAAACACACACAAAATGCTGGAACTGGGAAGGTCAGGCAGCATAATGGAGGGAAATAACAGTCGACGTTTCTACCTAAGACTCTTTGTCAAGACTTGAAAGGAAGGGAGAAGAAGCCAGCATAAGAAGTTGGGGGGGGTGGGGGGCGGTGTGGTGGAGGGAGTATAAACTGTTTGGTGATAAGAGAAACCAGGTAAGGGGGAAGGTGGGTGGAGGGCAGGGGTAAACTAAGAAGGTGGCAGGTGATTAGTGGAAGAGGTTAAAGGCAGAAGAAGAAGGAATCTGATTGGAGAGGATAGTGGACTGTGGGGAAAAGGGAATAATGGGATAGGGCATCAGAGAAAGGTGTTGGGCAGGTGAGGAGAAGAGAAGGGGTAAGAGGGAAGACAGAACAGGATATGAAAAAACAGTGAAGGGGGAGGAGAAAGGAATTACCAGAAGTTGGAGAAATCTTTTAAAGAGACACACTTTTGAAAGAGAGGCTGCCTTAAAGAATGATTGAAAGCATTCTCATTATCCTGGCTCCAGCACATAAGTACAATTACAAAGAAAGCACGGCAGCTCTTCTACTTCCTTAGGGGTTTACAAAGATTTGGCATGACATCTAAAACTTTGACATTCATCTAAAGATGTGTGGTGGAGAATATATTGCCTGGTTGCATCACGCCTGGTATGGAAGCAGCAATGCCTTTGAGAGAATGAATGCTCAAAAGTCCTTGTGCAGTGTTGGATGAAAAGAGAAAATAAAGAATATATATATATATATATATGTCAATTTTCACAACCTCTGAATCTCTCAATGGGCTATATACCCAGTTAAGCACCATTAAAGTGGGATCACTGTTGGAATGTTGTAAACAACAATAAACATTAGCAGGTTCTCTAAATGGCGAAAGGTAAAGACTGAGAATAATTCCTCTTTCCTTCTTCTTCAAACAAATCTCTGAAACATTCCATTCCCATTTGAGAGGCCAGACATAACTTGGGTTAATAATTCATTCATATACAGCATACCTGATGAGGCAGCCTCTCTCAGTACTACTCCAGAGCATCGATCTATGTTTTAGGCCTCATGAAGAAGCAATTGAACCCATCACCTTCCAACTTAAACCTACCAAGGGAACTGCTCTACAATGCTGAAATAACTCTATCAATGCTTTACTTGTCTGACTTTTCAATGAATTTGTCTGGGAAACATTCAGATTTTTTTTCCGATATTGCAGATCTTGACAATCAGGCAATTGTCAGCTCTACTGTGAGTCCTTGGAGAGAGTGTGCAGAAAAGATTTACTAGAAGAAGACTTCAATTGCATAAATAGATGAGAGAAGCTGTGATTATTCTCCAACTTGAGAGATTGAAAGGACCTTGGTTCATTCTCCTCTCCTATCAGATTCCTTCCTCTTCAGCCCTTTGCCTTTCCTACCCACCTGGCTTCACCCATCACCCTCCAGCTTTCCTCCTTCCCCCACCCCCCACCCCCACCTTTTTATTCTGGAGTCTTCCTTTCCAGTCCTGAGGTTAGTTTTTGAGTTTCTGGATGGAGCGTCAACTGTTTATTCATTTCCGTAGATGCTGCCTGACCCGCTGAGTTCCTCCAGCATTTTTATTGAACTGAATTGACTTTATTACTTACATCCTTTATATACATGAGAAGTAAAAATCTTCACGTTACATCGCCATCTAAATGTGTAATGTGCAATTTATAGAAATTTATAATAGATAGTATGTGCAACAGGATGATCAATATAACTTAGAAATACAGTTGTGTCAGCGTGTTAAACTATTTGATGGCCTGGAGGAAGAAGCTGTCCCGGAGTCTGTTGGTCCTGGCTTGTATGCTGTGGTACCATTTCCCAGAGGGTAGCAGCTAGAACAGTTTGTGGTTGGGGTGACTCAGGTCCCCAATGATACCTCAGGCCCTTTTTACACTTCTGTCTTTGTAAATGTCCTGAATAGTGGAAAGTTCACATCTACAGATGCGCTGGGCTGTCCGCACCACTCTCTGCAGAGTCCTGTGATTGAGGGAAGTACAGTTCCCATACCAGGCAGTGATGCAGCTGGTCAGGATGCTCTCAATTGTGCCACTGTAGTGTTACGTACCCCGTAACTGGGTGTCTTACCAGCAAAGATAGAAGTATCCGTTGGAGTCTGGTGGTACTATTTTCAACAGTGTTTATTAGTAAAAATATACAAATCAATATCAATGCAAATATACAGATAATACACGGTAGCAATACTAAACCTAAAAGTGTGGGTATAATAATAATCAATAATAAACAAGCTCTATCGTTGTCTAGGGGATAATGAATTATCATGGGAAAGTATAAAGTTCAGTTCAGTTCATGCAGGCTGCGGTAGTTGTCGGTCGATGTGTTGCAATTGTTGGAGAGAGAGAGAGACGAGAGAAAGAGAGCGCGCAAACAGTAACAGCTATGGTCTTTGCCAACCTTCCTTTACGATTTCGATCCGTCAATGTGTCGTTGTTGTGGCCATTCAAGTGTGACCCCTCCGTCCTTTAGCTAGACCGTTCTTCGGTGGTGGACTCATCACCCAGGCAAGGGTGGACACACACACAAGCCCCCACCGGTCTCGCTATAAACACTGTGAGTTAAAATTTACCGACCCTTCGTTCGGTCTCCGATGTCCCACACTGTCTCGTGGGTTTCTGCTGCTCACTAGCGTTTCTCCTGGTGCATCTGAGGGGTGTCACCCCAGACCTCAATTTTATCCCCACTCACGGGGTCTCAGGTGTCAATCAGGTTTGAATGACCTAACCCATCAAACCAGCCCACTCTGGCTGTCCCCTGAGGGATTTCAATGAATAGAACAGTACCAAGTAAACAATCCTTCTCCAAAAGACAATAGCAGTAAATCTCCTCTTTTGTCAGTAGGAGACATTCCACCTTGTGTACCTCTTAGCTGTGTCTCTCTCTCATTCTCTTTCATGAGCTGCTATCAATAACAACTGCCCTGGCAGATTTCCTTTTGTCTCTCTTACTTCCTTGTTAGCAGCATCAAAACAGTAGTGATTTGCGATTCCCCAAAAAGGGGGGGCATGGGCCACTCTGCACCCTTCTGCCCATCAGAGTTGTTCATCCTTCGTAACACCCCCATCCTTCTAGGAATTTTCACCAAAGGGGAAAATTTACTAATACAGAGTCTTACAGAATTACAGAATCTAACAAAATACAGAAGAGTTTTTTAACTACAGAGCAGTACAGATATACATTCAACTTAGCATCTAGATAAGCTGTCAGCGAGTACATTATCACTTCCTTTAATATGCTGTATCTTAATATCAAATTCTTGCAGCATCAGACTCCAACTTAATAACCTCCTGTTTTTATTTTTCATGTTAGCCAGGAATACTAACGGATTGTGATCTGTATAAACAATTAAGGGTTTTTGTGCTGGACAAATGTACACTTCAAAATGTTGTATTGCCAAAACAAGTGCCAACAATTCCTTTTCCACGGTAGAGTAATTCCTCTGGTGCACATTGAACTTCCGAGAGAAATATGCTACCGGGTGTTCCACTCCATCCCCTGCTTTCTGCAATAGGACTGCTCCTGCAGCCTCATCACTTGCATCAGTCACCAGGGAGAAGGGTTCTAACAAATCAGGTGCCTTTAACACAGGGTGATGGCACAACATGGTTTTTAACTTTTCAAAAGCATTCTGACAAGAATTGTTCCATTCAAATTTTTCCTCCTTCTATAGGAGTTTTGTAAGTGGGAGAGCAATATCCGCAAAATTTTTACAGAATTTTCGATAGTATCTCACCATGCCCAAAAACCTTCTCAGTGCCCTTTTATTGGTGGGTACAGGAACCTCAGAAATAGCCTGTACTTTTGCTTGCACAGGAGCCAACTGCCCCTTTCTTACCACATACCCCAAGTACGTGATTGTGGCATGACCAAATTCACTCTTTGCAAGGTTCACTGTAAGTTGGGCTTTGTACAGCCTTTTAAATAGGTTTTCTACAGCCTCAATGTGCTCCTCCCAGGTGTCACTCCAAACTACCACATCATCAATATAAGCCTTGGTGTTGGTTAACCCTTTTATCACTGTGTCGATCATCCTCTGGAATGTCCCTGGTGCATTTTTCATTCCGAACGGCAAAACATTGTACTCGTAAAACCCGGATGGGGTGACAAAGGCAAAAATTTCTCGAGCCCTGTCCGTTAAAGGAACGCACCAGTATCCCTTTAACAAGTCAATTTTAGTGATGTAACTTGCCTTCCCCGTTTTATCAATGCAATCGTCCACCCTAGGGATAGGGTAAGCATCTGTCTGCATGACAGCATTCACCTTTCTGTATTCGGTACAGAATCTTATGGTACCGTCCGGTTTTGGGACGACCACGCAGGGAGAGGCCCACGCAGAAGAGGATTCGCGGATTATACCAGCAGCTAGCATATATTCAATCTCCTTTCCTACTGGCTGGCTCTTTTCCGAATTCATCCGATAAGGGGATTGTTTAATAGGCTGTGTCGAGCTAACAATCACATCATGCTCTGTTCCTCTACACCTCCTTGGAACATCTGGACATAAATCTGTATGCCGTTCAATGAGCTGTGTTACCTGTTCCCTCTGTTCAGGCTCTAAGTGATTGACTCTATCAGCAAGGCTTGCTAAAATAACAGAGTTCTCTAATCTGGTGGGTACTATACTTATCTTTTCAAACCGCTCTGGTTCCTCCTCAACACTCCTTTCTGCCTCATCAGTTTTCGTGACTGCACCAACCACCGCGGGGGTCGTTTCATGATAACCTTTCATCATGTTCACGTGAACCAACTGGTTCGGCTTTCGTCTATCAGGTGTTTCAATCACATTATTCAGTGAGTCTATTTTCTTAATCACTTTATACGGTCCTTGAAACCTTGCCTGTAGGGGGTTGGTAACTACAGGAAATAGGACCAAAACCTTATCGCCCAGGTGAACTCTTGCTCTCTCGTTCGTTTGTCATACCATTGTTTCATTCTGGTCTGGGAGTCTTTAAGATTTTTCTCTTGCCAAGGCGCATACCTTATGAAGCCTATCCCGGAATTTTAAAACATAGTCAATCACACTGACTTGAACGTTCGGACTAGACCACTTCTCTTTAAGTAGGGTTAAAGGTCCTCTGGGCCTGTGACCAAAAACGAGCTCAAATGGACTGAACCCCAGAGATCCCTGAACTGTATCCCTTACTGCAAATAACAGAAGTGGTAATGCATCATCCCAGTCTCCAATGTTTTCCTGACAATAAGTTTTAATCATGGTCTTTAGTGTAGCGTGGAATCTTTCCAACGCTCCTTGGGATTCTGGATGGTATGCAGAAGCTAAAATTTGTTTGACTCCCATCTGGGTCATCATTTGCTGAAATGCTTTGGATGTAAATGTACTCCCCTGATCCGACTGTATTTCCTTAGGTAGCCCCACTGTGGTAAAGAATTTAATGAGTGCCTTCACCACCGCAGGGGTCCTAATATTCCCCAGAGGCACAGCCTCTGGAAATCGTGTAGCGGCACACATCATGGTCATGACGTACTGTCGCCCACTCGCAGTTTTAGGTAAAGGACCCACAAAATCCACAATGACTCGGGAGAAAGGCTCCTCACAAGCGGGTATTGGTTGGAGAGGTGCCTTAGGGATAACTTGGTTCGGCTTTCCTACCACCTGACATGTATGGCACCTTTTACAATAATCAGCAATATCTTTTCTCATCTTTGGCCAATAGAAATCTTTCATAACCCTATCCACTGTCTTGCTTACTCCCAAATGTCCACCTACAGGTCCCTTATGAGCTAAGTTCAAAATTTCATCCCGATACACCTTCGGAACTACCACCTGATGTACCACTGCCCAATCCTCATCGACCGGCACCGTGGTGGGCCTCCACTTCCTCATCAACACACCCTCCTTCCGGTAGTAACCCTCTGGCTCTTTCTCAATCTCTGTCTCAGAAAGAACTGACTCTCTCAATGCTACCAGCTCCTCGTCACGTCCCTGCTCTTTTATAAATTCTCTTCTTGCTAAGGGTAGGTCTACCTCCTCTCCTTTACTCTCTTTCACCTCCCTATTCTCCTTTTTACCATCCTCTAACCCTTCTTGGTACAGGGTCGGTAAAAACGTCTCAGCCAAATCGACACTGGACTGATTTAAACTGGTCTCTTTCTCAGCTGCCTTTCTCGACATGCTGCGAGTGATTGCGCATGCGGGATAGATCTTGGAACCTAGGGGCGGGTCCTCAACACTTACAGGCTTGCTCGTCAGCTTCACGGCTGAGCACACGTCACCACCTGCTAAATCATTACCAAGAAGGACGTCCACGCCGTCTCTCGGTATTTCTGACCGCACCCCTATTTCAACTGGTCCAGAGACCAGATCACAATTTATAATGATCCCATGCAAAGGTACAGCTTCTGTCCCTTTTCCTATGCCTCTCAAAACTACCTCTCCAGTCTCAGGACCAAAATCTAGTACCTTACTTAGAATCAATGACTGATCAGCTCCAGTATCTCTCCAGATCCTCACTGGAACTGGGGTTTCCCCCTCTTTCACAGACACGGTCCCTTCTGAAATAAATTTCTCACGCCCCTCTCGTATTTTATCTACCTTGGCTTTTCTCGTCGATTTGCTGATCGACTCAATACACCCTGTAGGGACTGCTGCTTTCCCTTTTCCTGTCTCCTTCCTCGGAGCAAGGCACTTAGATGCAATATGACCAACCTTTCCACAATTAAAACAGGTCAAGCCAGGAACCCTCCTGCCAGCCTGCCTTTCTTCCTCCTTACCTTTACCACTAGCTCCCGGCTTGTTTTCTACCTCAGCTGGCGGGCTTTCTCTACCGTCCCTACGGTCTTTCTGGTAACTCTTATTCGAGGAAAACTTTGTCTTGTGGGTTAGGGCATATTCATCTGCGAACCTGGCAAATTCTGATATAGACTTATTCGGCTTCTCGTTCAAATACATCCGGATATCATCCGAAACACAACCTTTAAATTCCTCAATCAGAATTAACTCTCTGAAATGCCGGAAATCCTCCTCCACCTTTTCTGCTGCACACCAGCGATCCAAGAGCACACCCTTCTCATTGGCAAACTCTGCATATGTCTGATTCCACACTTTCTTTAAATCTCTGAACTTTTGTCTATATGCTTCAGGGATTAACTCATAGGTCCGAAGGATGGCCCGCTTTATTTCCTCATAATCTGCAGACACGTCCATGGACAATGCCGCATATGCCCGTTGAGCCTTCCCTTTTAACACACTTTGTAACAACGCCACCCACTGATCTCTGGGCCACTTCTGATTCACTGCCACCTTTTCAAAATGCAAGAAATAACTATCAACATCTGTCTCCTCGAACGGAGGTACTAACCTAAATTCCCTACTAACATTAAACTTCTCCTCTCGGTCTGCCCCTTGGACCCTTCCCTGTTACTTTAACTTCTCCATTTCCAGCTCATGCTGCCTCTGTTTCTCCTTTTCCTCCCTGTCAGCCTGTTCCTTCACCCTTTTTGCCTCTAGCTCAGCTCTTTCCTTCTCCCTTTTCACCTCTAACTCCTTTAGCTGGAGCTCATACTCCCTTTTCTTCTGTTCCGTGTCCAACTTCAATTTTTCCAACTCTAACTGAACCATCCCAACAACTGGTTTCTTTTCCGGAAACAGATCCAATACCCCAGCCAAAAACACATCCTTATCCATATAATACTGAGCTATGGCCCTCTGTATCTCTCACTTTTTCATTGATGACTTCACCTCTGTGAGATTTAATCCTTTCGCAATATTCACCAAGTCCGTTTTTTTGGCATCCTCTAGCGCCTTCGAAGTCGGATTTGCTAAAAATTGGTCTATATCCATCTTTTCTGGTTTCCCATCTGGTTACCCATGCAACCAGATCAAAGTCTGGACGTATAGCCCGATTCACTGGCCCCTCGATTTGATATCAATCCCGGATGAGCCCCCAATTTTGTTACATACCCTGTAACTGGGTGTCTTACCAGCAAAGATAGAAGTATCCGTTGGAGTCTGGTGGTACTATTTTCAACAGTGTTTATTAGTAAAAATATACAAATCAATATCAATGCAAATATACAGATAATACACGGTAGCAATACTAAACCTAAAAGTGTGGGTATAATAATAATCAATAATAAACAAGCTCTATCGTTGTCTAGAGGATAATGAATTATCATGGGAAAGTATAAAGTTCAGTTCAGTTCATGCAGGCTGCGGTAGTTGTCGGTCGATGTGTTGCAATTGTTGGAGAGAGAGAGAGACGAGAGAAAGAGAGTGCGCAAACAGTAACAGCTATGGTCTTTGCCAAACTTCCTTTATGATTTCGATCCATCAATGTGTCGTTGTTGTGGCCATTCAAGTGTGACCCCTCCGTCCTTTAGCTAGACCGTTCTTCGGTGGTGGACTCGTCACCCAGGCAAGGGTGGACACACACACAAGCTCCCACCGGTCTCGCTATAAACACTGTGAGTTAAAATTTACCGACCCTTCGTTCGGTCTCCGATGTCCCACACTGTCTCGTGGGTTTCTGCTGCTCACTAGCGTTTTTCTTGGTGCATCTGAGGGGTGTCACCCCAGACCTCAATTTTATCCCCACTCACGGGGTCTCAGGTGTCAATCAGGTTTAAATGACTTAACCCATCACACCAGCCCACTCTGGCTGTCCCCTGAGGGATTTCAATGAATAGAACAGTACCAAGTAAACAATCCTTCTCCAAAAGACAATAGCAGTAAATCTCCTCTTTTGTCAGTAGGAGACGTTCCACCTTGTGTACCTCTTAGCTGTGTCTCTCTCTCATTCTCTTTCATGAGCTGCTATCAATAACAACTGCCCTGGCAGATTTCCTTTTGTCTCTCTTACTTCCTTGTTAGCAGCATCGAAATAGTAGCGATTTGCGATTCTCCAAAAAGGGGAGGGCATGGGCCACTCTGCACCCTTCTGCCCATCAGAGTTGCTCATCCTTCGTAACAGTAGAAAGTTCTTAGTATTTGGGGGCCCACACCAAACTTCTTCAATCGTCTGAGGCGAAAGAGGCGCTGTTGTGCCTTTTTCACCACACAGCCAGTATGTATGGACCATGTGAGATCCTCAGTGATGTTTATGCCAAGGAACTTAAAGCTGTTTACCCTCTCAACCCCAGATCCATTGAAGTCATTAGGGGCCAGTCTGTCTCCATTCCTCTTGTAGTCCACAACCAGTTCCTTTGTTTTTGTGACATTGAGGGAGAGGTTGTTTTCTTGACACCATTGTGTCAGGGTGATGACTTCTGCTCTGTAGGTTGCCTCATTATTATTTGAAATTAGGCTAATCAGTGTAGTGTATGTTGCCTTGGTAGAAATGCTCAAAGATTCCAACAATATCTCTAGCTGGATTAGAAAGCATGAGCTATCAGGAGAGGTTAGACAAACTTGAGTATTTTCCCTGGAACACCAGAGGCTGAGAGGAGACCTGATAAAAGTTTGTGTAATAAAAGGCGACATACAGGGCAAGTTGTTTCTGCAGAGAGTGTGAAGGGCCTGGAATGGGCTGCCAGTGGCAGTGGTGGAAGCAGACGCAACTGTAGTGTTTAAGCAGCCTTTTGAAACACACACAGATATGTAAGGAAAGAAGAGTTATATGTCATTTACTTCTTCTTCTTCTTCTTCTTAAGCTTATCAACCCAATTGAGCTGTCGGCCACTGAAGGTAGCTCACCAGAAACATCAGTCCCAGGCCAATCTTTCGCATTGTTTTCAGGTGTAGCCCATCTTCTAGGTGTATCCTTCCTTGCCCAGGGATGACGTCTTTGGAGATACTGTTGATATTTCTGTAGCTCTGGGCTTTTATGGGATGGGGTTGCTAGCACCAGGCCCAACTCTTTTCCTATATGCTTGCAACTGTCAATGGCAGAGTTGGACCATCCATGATGGAGTTCCTTATCATGTACAGACAGAAATAATTTAATTTGATATCCTTTTTGGCATGCAGATAATGGGCTGAAAGGCTTTATCCTCTGCTGTGCTGTTCAACATTCTGTGTTCTATGCAATAAAGGGAAACTGTTATTCCGTTGGCAGAAGGGTCAAGAACCAGGGCTTTGAGACTGGCTGATGAATTGGGGAGGTGACATGAAAATCTCCTCACTCATCAAGTGAATACAATACTGTATAGCTTTGGAAGCAGATCTGACACAGCTTTCAAAAAAAGATTAAGTAAGTACTTAATAACTTAAGAGCATAAAAAACTGAATAAGGCATTAGAACATATGGATCCTGGAGACTCTCTTTTCACTCAGTTATTTCTTGGTTAATCTGGCTTCAAATCATCTTTACTGTCTGATCCCTTTAACTCTTGATTCTCCAAGTGCCTATAGATCTCAAATGATCATGAATTTGTGTGGCTCCCTGGTATAGAGAACTCCAAATTTCACCACCTTCTGAGAAAAGAAAATTATAAAGCAAAAGGCATTGCAGGGTTATGGGAAGAAAGTTAAGGAAATGGATTGACTGAATCACTCTTGAGTGAATAACAGCAGAGATTTGATGGACTGAATGGCTTCATTCTGTGTTATGATAGAAGATTCAATCAGATAATTCTAATATGAAGAAATTACATTTTCTGAAAAGGACAGAGAGAGAGGATTGTTAAATAGAAGGTGGATGTACAGGTCTGTGACTATTTGAGGATATTAATTTTAATTGTTTAAAGATATCACATTCTGATGTCTGTGGAACGGGCCTGTACATCAGTATTCAGGGGCAAGACTTTAAACTCTACAGATCTTCAAATTGCCACTCTGCTTCCAAAGGAAATGACTTTGGGTGTTTATATGGTTTCTGCAAATAGACTAAATGTCACTTTCCCTCATAGCTTCTCATCCATGCAGATGTCTCTGTGTACTTACTGACACAGCTGCTGTCAAAGAGTCAGAAACAGGCTTAGTATCACTGGCAAGACTATGGAGCTGATTATTGATTTCAGGAGGGAAAAAAAACAGGGGTCCATGAGCCAGTCCTCATCAGGGGATCAGAAGTGGAGAAGGTCAGCAACTTTAATTTCCTTGGGGTATTCAATTCAGAAGATCTGTCCTGGGCCCAACACATAAATGCAATTATAAAGAAGGCACATCAGCAACTCTACTTCCTTAAAAGTTTGTGAAGATTTTACTTTGAATTTAAAACTTCGAAAAACTTCTATAGATGTGTGGTGGAGAGTACAATCACTGGTTGACTCATGGCCTGGTATGGAAACATCAATGCCCTTGAATGGAAAATCCTATAAAAAGTTGTGGATATGGTCCAGTCCATCATGGGTAAAGCCCTCCCCATCATGAACACATCTACACAGAGCACTATCGCAGTAAAGCAGCATCCGATGTCAAGGACTTCTACCACCCAGGCAATGCTCTATTTTCACTGTTGCCATCAGGAAGAAAGTACAGGAGCCTCAGGACTCACACCATTAGGTTCAGGAACAAACTTTCAAGCAACTAAAGGCACTACCATACTTTCTTTGCACTGGCACTTAGGTGCTGAACCCAGGACAGAGACTCTAAAATGATAACACTGAGGATTTCAAAGCTGTTGACCTTCTCCACCTCTGATCTTCCAATCAGGATGGGCACATGGACCTCTGGTTTCCTCCTCCTGTAATCAATAATCAGATACTTGATCTTGCTGACATTGAGTAAAATATGCCACCACTCATCCAGATTTTAAGTTTTCCTCAGAAGTATAAAGTGAGTAGAGCAGGGAGCTAAGCACATAGTCTTGTGGTGCACCATTGCTAATCGTGATTGTGGAGGAGATGTTGTTGCCAATCCAAACTGACTGGGGTCTGCAAGTGAGGAAGTCAATGATCCAATTGCACAAGGATGTTATTGAGGCCCAGATCGTGGAGCTCATTGATTAGATTTGAGGGGATAATATTATTCAATGTCAAGCTGTAGTCAGTGAAGAACATCATAATGTATGCATCTTTACTGTTCAGATGCTTCAGGGTTAACTGAAGAGCCAATGAAATGGCATCTGCTGTTGTCCTGTCGTGATGGTAGGCAAAGCACTGCTGTGTGACCTCAAGATTATTTCATATATTTTAGGCCACATTTAATTTGTCATATTTCTTTCTCATACATTCCCATGCTGCTTATTGAGTCTTTCTCTTCTTTCTGGGCGATATGCTCGTGTCCATTCTGCCAAATATTGCTCTCTTACCTGATTTTCCTTTCATCCACATAGATAAAGGGTAACTGACAGTAACCAGCTCAGACATCACTGTGAGAAATGATAAAATTGTTCTTTATCACACTGCTCTTTCAGGGAATTTGTGATGCATAAATTCCAGCAAGGCTGTAAGGCTATTAAAACAAAAAATTCATGCCTTCTTAAAAAGTCTCTTCCCATAGGCAGTTAATCTGATCAACCATTCTGGTTAGATCCCCCTCATCCCACTCTATCTATTACCTCCATCACTGCACAGTCCTCCAAACACTCTAAACCACTCTTGGTAATTAAAGACTGTTATTTCTGTAGTTATGCATATTCTATTCCATATCTGTACTTTTAACCTGTAGCTTACTTATGTATAATTCTTTATTCTTTAGAATTGTTGAATGTTATTGCTTTTTTAAATTTTCTTGTTGTGCCAACACACCACGACAAATTCCTAATACATGCAAATAAATGTAGATGGCAAATAAAGTTGGTCCCTGATCCAAAGTGTACCAATAGTGAACCCATTTCCACATTATAATTATAACTTTACTTCTAAAAGTAGTAATGTGCTCACTCGAATTGAGTATGATATTCTCCTGAGGGGTTGACTATTGGTGTGTCCTCAGATGACTGTAGAGGCCAATCTTGGATTCACTTATTCTGGTGCAGTGTGGGCAAGAGTAAGTGGTGGCTGTGGTTAGTGATTGGGTCTTTTGATTGTTCAGCCTCTCCTTTCGTGGCTGCCGCTTGTTCTCTGCGGCAGACAGGAGGTCGTTCTCATGTAGCGCAGCTCTTTCTTGAGCAGATTTCCTCCAGGTGTGTCTATTGAGTGAAATGTCTTCCCAGTTTTTAGATGTAATTTTCAATTCCTTCTTTTACTTTCTAAAAGTAACCTACCGGGACAATAAATCATTTGGTTTCTCTGCAGATGCAGCTCTATAAATGTTTCTTCTGCTTTCAGATGTTCTATGGCGCTTTCTTGATTGGAAAGCTTGCTTGAAGGGTCTAAGCCAGGTCTCAGGACAGCTCATCAGTCCTACACCCCCACCTTTTTCTCTGTAACCTAGTTTCCCCCATATGTTCATTAATACCTTCCAATTCTCCTACCACCCACCTACACTTGAAAAAATAGCTCTGTTAGCCTCTCTGCAGGTGCTATCTAGCGTTTTCTGTGAAGGGATGTTTCACTTTGTATGAGAACCAACTTGCCACTGAATCACACATTTTTTGTGATGAAAAAATCTTGCTGAATATTTCCTGACCCTGAAGTAACCTGGAGGCAGAACTTAATCAAAAAAGGAAGTGAGCAGCTGCCAAACGAGATAAACCTTCCAAACCATAATTAGTCACCAATAGACTTCAGGGATTACCTGAGCTGAGGCAAAGCAGCACGTTGTACCCGTGGGCAATGCAGACCACAAGAGGAGATCAAACAATTTTTGATGTCTATAAATTGGGCTTTGTGAAAAATCTCTCAATTTCCTGTGAAATAGAAACTAGGTGCAAAGATTTTTAAACACAGAAGAGCAGAAACAAGAAAAGCACTAGAGATCAAAGGAGAGGTGGGGAGGCAAGACAATTTGGGTCTGTATTCCTTGATTTTTAGAGAAATAAAGGGTGACCGTATTCAAGCATACAAGACTCTAACAGAACTGAACAGGGTAAATGTTCAGCCTGTGGAATAGTCACAAACAAAAGATGATCAGAATCAGAATCATGTTTATTATCACTGAGATACAGTACTATACAAAAGTCTTAGACACTATTTTTATATGGTTTCAGATGGTATGGCCTCCACAGAACCTTGATCTCAACATCATTGATGCTGTCTGGATTACCTAGAGAGATGGCCAAAGTCTGTAAAAGAACTGCAGCAAGTTCTCCAAGATGCTTGGAAAACCTACCGGATGATTTTTTAATAAAAATGCACAACAGCGTATCTAAGAGAATTGATGCAGTTTTAAAGGCAAAGGGTGATCACAACAAATACTGATCTGATTTGGTTTTTACTGTTTACTGCTCTTTATGTTTTTTTGATGTCTAGAAACTTGTTATTTCATTATTTTCAAAAGCATCTTTGCTTTACAGAATTTATTTACATGTGGTTAAGACTTTTGCACAGTACTGTATGTCATGAAGTTTATTGTTTTGTGGTATAGCACAGTGCAAGGCATAAAAAGACTATAATTTACATGAAGTATATCAATACATATTTCAAAAGGGGCAAAACAAAGTAGTGTTCCTAGACCAGTCGAAAATCTGACATTAGAGAGGCGGTGGGGGAAGGGGGATTGTGGAAGGAACTGTTCCTAAACTGTCAATTGGGTTCTTCAGCCTCCTGATCCTTCTCCCTGATGGTAACACTGAAAAGAAGGCAGGTCTCAGATGAGAAGGGTCCTTAATGTCTGTTGAGGCACTGCCTTCTGAAGATGTCCTCAATGGTTGGGAAGTTAGTACCCGAGATGGAGATGGCTGAGTCTACAACTCTCGGCAGCCTCTTTCAATCTTGCACACTGGATCCTCCACACCAGGTAGAGACGCAGCTAGTCAGAATGCTCTCTGTGATGCATCTGTAGAAATCTGCTATAGTCTTTTATGGCACACCCAATCTCCTCAAATTCCTAATGAAACCACTGGCATGCCTTCATCATGATCGTATCAATGCGTTGGGCTCAGAATAGATCCTTTGAGATGTTGGCATCCAGGAACTTGAAGCTGGTCATCTTTTGATCCCTAATTGTGAAATAGTATGTGTTTCCACTACTTCTCATTTCCTTGTCCTTGCTTAACAGACAGATAGACAGACATACTTTATTGATCCCGAGGGGAAATTGGGTTTCGTTACAGTCGCACCAACCAAGAATAGTGTAGAAATATAGCAATATAAAACCATAAGTAATTAAATAATAATAAGTAAATAATGCCAAGTGGAAATAAGTCCAGGACAGGCCAATTGGCTCAGGGTGTCTGACACTCCGAGAGAGGTGTTGTAAAGTTTGATGGCCACAGGTAGGAATGACTTCCTATGACACCCAGTGTTGCATCTCGGTGGAATGAGTCTCTGGCTGAATGTACTCCTGCGCCTAACCAGTACATTATGGAGTGGATGGGAGACATTGTCCAAGATGGCATGCAACTTGGACAGCATCCTCTTTTCAGACACCACCGTCAGAGGGTCCAGTTCCACCCCCACAACATCACTGGCCTTACGAATGAGTTTGTTGACTCTGTTGGTGTCTGCTACCCTCAGCCTGCTGCCCCAGCACACAACAGCAAACATGATAGCACTGGCCACCACAGACTCATAGAACATCCTGAGCATCGTCCGGCAGATGTTAAAGAACCTCAGTCTCCTCAGGAAATAGAGATGGCTCTGACCCTTCTTATAGACAGCCTCAGTGCTCTTTGACCAGTCCAGTTTATTGTCAATTCATATCCCCAGGTGTTTGTAATCCTCCACCATGTCCACACTGACCCCTTGGATGGAAAGTGCAAAGTTGAAAGATGGAAAGTGTTAAGTGCAAAGTTGTTGCGATGCTACTCAAACATCTGATCTATTTCACTCCTGAGATTCTGCCAATAGCAGTGGTGTTATCAGCAAATTTCTTGATGCCGTTTGAGCTGCGCCCAGCCACAGAATCGTGGGTGTAGAGAGAGTAGAGCAGTACACTAAGCACGCATCCCCGAGGAGCGCCAGCGTTGACCAGCTGCGAAGAGGAGATATTATTACCAATCAGCTCAGTACTCTTCCAAGAGGAAGTTAAGCATTTGGTTGCTCAAGTTTTGAAGCTTGTTGATTAGAACTGAGGGTATGATATAGATGAATCCTGAGCTGTAAACAATAAACACCTGTTTGTTGTCCAGTTGCTCCAGATCTGAGTGGAGCACCAGTGAGACTGCATCTGCTATAGTTCTGCTGTGGCAATAGGCACATTACAGTGGATCCAGGTCCTTGCTCAGGTAGGAGCTAATTCTAGACATGGCCAACCTGTCAAAGCACTTCATTACAGTAGGTGTGAGCTCTTCTGGATGATAGTCTTTGAAGCATCTCACCCTTCTCTTCTTGAGCATTGGTTTGATTGTAGCCTTTTTGAAGCAGGTGGGAAATTCCAACTTCAGCAGTGAGAGATTGAAGATGTCCTGGAACACTCTAGCCAGTCGGTTAGCACAGCTTTTCTGACCCCTGCCAGCTCCAGCATTGGGCCCTATTGCCTTGTGAGCTTTCACCCTCTTGAAGGAGGTTCTGACATTGGCCTGTGAGAGAGAACTCACAGCGTCACCAGATGCTGCAGAGATTCACACAGGCGTAATGTTATTCTCCCTTTCGAAGCATGTATAAAAATCATTGGAAACTGAGCTCTCTAGAAAGTTCTGCTCTCGGGGTTTAGTAAACCTCTTGAATTTTCTGTCCCAGAAGGTGGTGGAGGCCAGGTTATTTAAAAAATGTCAAGTTAAGTCAAGTTAAGTTTATTGTCATTTAACTTTATACCACCAAACGAGACAACGTTTCTACAGACCAGGGTGTAAAGCACAATAGTACACATAACACACATATAACGCGCAATAACTTAGGAAAGTAAGAATTAAATCTACAAATTAATTACACAGAGATAAACAAAGTAAAGTGCTTAAATTAAATATTGCAGAGTACGGAACAAATTATCTGGCGACACTTCAAATGTGTGAATCGGCAGGAGTTCAGAAGCCTGAGGGAAGCCTGAGTTTCCCATCCTGTCTTTATGCATTGGAGTCTCCTGACCGATGGTAGAATGTCAGAGGATGCTGGATGGATGGGTGGGATCCTTAATAATACTAGAGGCCCTGCAAATGAAGCAGTCCTGATCAATGTCCTCGATGGATGGTCCAGAGACACCTCTCAGCCATACTCAGTCCCTTGTAGGGAATTCCAGTCCAATGCTCTGCTGCTCCCAGACCAGATGGAGATGCAGCTTGTCAGGGCACTCTGAATGGTACTTCTATGAAATTCAGTTAAGATGGGGTGGGAAGCCTTGCTTTCCTCAAGGTGAACACAGATAAATATTTCAAAGATTAAGAAATATTTAATAAATTGAGAGCTAGCATAGATCAGTCAAGATCGTATTGAATTGTGGTGCGAGTTTGAGGGGCCTGCTGGCCTTCTACGTGGAATACAGAAAATCATAGCAGATAATGGAAGGAAGCGAGAGCGAAAGGGAAGTGAATGCGAAAGAGGAAACAAAGGGGAAATAAAGAGAGAGAGCAATAAATTAGTTTCAAGTCTATTTTAGGGGTAATGCTATTGGAAGGGTTAAATACTCTGAACACAATAGCAGGCTATTTATAAATTATTACTCATTGAGAAGGCAAAGTTAGCGTAAAGGCGCAAACCGATAGTTTTTTTTCACACTAATTGTACACTTTCAAAAGACAATGAGTTCCACGGGAATTATTTTGGTGAATAATCACTGAAAGGTCATGGACCATTACAGTTTTTTTTTTGTTTGTGTTCAGCTAAGCAAAGCTGTGAGCGCTTGAAGTGCTATTTATCTCATGCAGGTTTTTGGAGGCTTTAAAGCCTCATCATCTGGTATTTGTCTTCAAGGCACCCATTCTGCATCATTTCCTGAAGTAAATAAGAGTTTGTGGAGCAATCATTTGTTACAGTATTCTAAAGATAAAAGTGTCTTTTTTGGTTGCAAACAAAATTTTATGTGTTTAACTCTTACGCTTCACAAGAGCCCACTATGTTTGGATTTTAATATCTTTAAAGCAATTAAACAAACCTCAGGGAGATGCAAACCAGATGTGGGGGGGGGGGGGGGCAGGATCAAAGTAGTGTTTTAGTGTCACTCTAGGCCAGTACATTAACCAAGACCTGTGCTTACATTAGTACTCCCTATCTCTCAAGTGTCACATAATCATCCAGCAACAAAGGGAAGCCAGTGTAAAGTAAGGCTCAGATATTGCAGACTTTAAACAGTCAATTGTACAAGACAGTGTTTTGTAGGACTTCACTCAGCAGCCATTTTATTTGGTACCTCTTGGTAGGCCACTGAGTGTATGCTAGTAGTTTTCTGCTCCGGCAGCCCATGCACGTCAAGGATCGATGTGCTGAGATGCTCTTCTGCACACCACTGTTGTAGTGCCTGGTTACTTCAGCTGCTGTTGCCTACCTGTCACCCTGAACAGGTCTGGCCATTCTCCTTTGACCTCAAGGTGTTTTCGCCCACAGAACTGCTGCTGGCTGGATAACTTTTTTGTTTTTCATGCCATTCGCTGCAGAGTCTAGAATGTTGTGCATGAAAGTCCCAGGAGATCAGCAGTTTCTGAGATACTCAAGCTATCGCATCTAGCACCAACAATCATTCCATGGTCAAAGTCACTTAGATCATATTTCTTCCCCATTCTGATGTTTGATCGGAACCTCTTGACCATGTCTGCATGTTTTTATACATTGAGTTGCTGATACATGATTGGCTAATTAGATATTTGCATTAATAAGCAGGTGTACGGGTGTACCTAATAAAGTGGCCACTGAGTGTATATTCTACTAGGTGTCACAAGCAAGACTGGCGTAATTGCCCATCCATAAATGCCCCTTGAGGAGACTTTGCACCTGATGGTAGCACTTTGATTTCTCTGACTTCCAGTAACTTCTCTCCTCTCTCCTCTCTTTTTTTTAAATTCTCTATCTCTCTCCACTCTTAAATCTTCTCTTCTCCTCACCTGCTCATCTCCTCCATCTAGTGCCCATTCTCCTTCCCTTTCTCCCATTGTCCACTGTCCTCTCCTGTCAGTTTCCTCCTTTGGCCCTTTACCTTTTCTACCTACCACCTCCCAGCTTCTTACTTCATACCCCTCTCCCACCCACTGACCTTCCACTGATTTTGTTTACCACCTACCAGCTTGTAGTTCTTTCCCTCCCTACAGCTTCTTATTCCATCTTCTTCTCCCATCCTGATGGAGGTTCTTAGCCTGAAACATTGACAGTTCATTCCCCTCCATAGATGTCCCCTGACCTGTTGTGTTCCACCGCCATTTTGTGCGTTGCCTGCAAGGAGATGGTGTATACAACATGGCTATTTTTAACCACTTCAAATATCTACAGTCACAAGTGTATCAAGATAAGAATGGCTGATTTCAATCCTCTGATGTTTTATTTTCAGTAACGTGCTGGTGTTGCAACACGAACCTCACATTTAATATCATCGAGATCAAGGAAATGATTGTGGACTTCAGAAAGTGGGAGTTGAAGAACACACACCAGTTTTCATTGAAAGATCAGGAGCGAAAGGAGAGAACAGCTTCAAGTGCCTGGATGTTAGCACATCCCGGGATCTGTCCTGTGCCAACACATTTATGCAATCATGAAGAAGGCATGGCAAAGGCTTTACTTCATGAGGAGTTTGAGGAGATTTGTCATGTCACCGAAGATGAGCAAATTTCTACAGATGTACTGTGGCGAGCGTTCTAGTTGGTTGCATCATATTCAGATGAGGAGGCTCCAATGCACAAGACCACATGAGGCTACAGATGGATGTAGACACAGCCTGCTACATCGTACTCACAAGCCTGCCTACCATCAATGACATCTTCAAGAGGCAATGCCTCAAGATGGTAACAGACAGGTAGACAGACATACTTTATTGATCCCGAGGGACATTGGGTTTCGTTACAGTTGCACCAACCAAGAATAGAGTAGAAATATAGCAAATAAAAACCAGAAATAATTAAATAATAATAAGTAAATTATGTCAAGTGGAAATAAGTCCAGGACCAGCCTATTGGCTCAAAGTGTCTGACACTCCGAGGGAGGAGTTGTAAAGTTTGATGGCCACAGGCAGGAATGACTTCCTATGACGCTCAGTGTTGCATCTCGGTGGAATGAGTCTCTGGCTGAATGTACTCCTGTAGACCCTCACCAGCCAGGAAATGCCCCCTTCTTGTTACCACTATCAGGGAGGAGGTACAGGAGTCTGAAGACCCACATTCAATGATTCAGAAATAGCGTCTTCTCTGCTTTTAGTTTTCTGAACAGTCTGTGCGCCGATGAACACTACCTTCTTATCCCTTTATTTTTGCACTATATATTTATTTTGTAATTTTATGACTTTGGACTGTACTACTGCCAAAAAAACAACAAATTTCATGTCATATAAGTTGGTGGTAATAAACCTAATTCTGATTCTGGTTAATATCGTTACCAGTAGAGGAGGAGGAAATCAGAGATCCATGAGCTAATCCTCATTGGAGGATCAGAGGTGGAGGGGGTTATATTCCTTGGTGTTACTATTCTGAAGATGCTTCACTCGGTAGGGTTGATTTAGGGCAGCGGGGATCCCCGACCGTCATCAAGCTACTGCTCATAAAATTCAAGTAACACAAAAGGAAATCATTGCCACTTGGAAGGTAAGAACCCTATATCAAGCGGGAAGATTGGACAATGTGATAAATGAAATGGAAAGACTGAAGATTAACATCATGGGAATTAGCAAAGTTCATCGGACAGGTGCTGGAACATGTCAGAATAGAAATTAAACACTAATTTATTCTTGTGGAACATCCCATACTAATGGAGTAGGAATTCTTATGAATGAAAACATGACAAACAGTGTTTTAGGACATTGGGCAACATCAGAAAGAGTGCTCCTTCTTAGATTCAGAGGACAATCATTTGATTTAGCAATTATACAGGAATATGCACCATCAACAGATGGAACAAATGAGGATATAGATAAATTCTATGAAGAGCTTGAACAAGCAAGGAATGGATGCAAATCTCAAGATATTGTTATTTTCATGGGGGATCTAAATGCTAAAGTAGGACAAGGTGCTGATGGAAATACCATAGGAAAATTTGGACTAGGGGAAAGAAATTAAACAGATGAGAAATGGGTAGAATGATGCAAGATGAATAATCAGGTCATTATGAATACCTATTTTAAAAACCATTCAAGATGTTTATGGACCTGGAAAAGTCCAGGTGATAACACTAGAAATCAAATTGACTTTATCAGTTTAAACCAAAGATTTAGAAACTCAGTGACTCAATGCAAAACATGTCCAGGAGCAGACTGTAATAGTGACCATAACCCAGTAATATGTCATGTAAAAGTAAAACTTAAAAAACTAAAGAAGCAAAAACATGAACAATTCCTTGACTACTCACAATTAATTAAAGAAGAAAACGTAAGACAAAAATTTACAATTGAAGTAAGGAATGGATTTCAAAGTCTAGAAATAGAATCTGTTGAAGATGATAGCAGTTATGTAGAAATGAAGTTTAACTCTCTAAAGGATGCCTTGGTAGAATCAGCAAAGTCAATGATTCCTAAAAAAGAAAAAAAGCACAAAGAATAAATGGATGACAGAGGAAATCAAAAATCTAATGGAAGAAAGGAGACAGAAGAAAGCAAATCCTATAGAATATAAGTCGTTAGATAAAAAATTTAAAAGCTTATGTCAAAAAGCAGAAGAAGAATGGTTAAACCAGGAATGTGAGCAACTAGAAAGAATCCCTATTACTGATCCAAAAAGGTTACATCAACAAATCAAGAATATCACTGGTAAAAAGCTCTTCTGTTCTTCAGGTGGATGTTTGAAAGCACAGTACCATTATCATGGAAAAAAATGAGATTATGAACAGATGGACTGTGTATATTCAGGAATTGTTTGAAGACAATCGAGGCGAGAAACCAGAAATTAAGAAGAATATGGAAGTTCCAAGTATTTTAAAATTTGAAGTTTGTAATGCAATAAATGAGATGAAGAAAAGAAAGGCAGCAGCTCCTGATGAAATAGTAATAGAACAAATTATTGCCCTTGAAGATTATGGAATTGAAAAACTTACTGATTTAATCAATGACATTTATGAGACTGGAATAATACCAGAACAGATGAAAAAAATCAGTATTTATCACTCTTCCTAAGAAAACTGGAGCAATAGAAAGTGAATTACATAGAACCATAAATTTAATGAGTCATATCACCAAGATACTTCTAAGAATTTTGATGACAAGTGCTAAAAGTAAGATACAAGCTGAAATAGGTAAAGAACAACGTGGTTTTGTGAAAGACAAAGGTACAAGAAATGTGATTTTGATGTTAAGGATACTATCAGAATGAGCTATTCAAGTGCAGAAAGATTTGTTTATTTGTTTTATCGACTACACAAAAGTATTTGATAAAGTAAAGCACAATAATTTATTTGAAATATTACAGGAAATTCTAGATCTAGATTCGAAAGACCTCCGCTTAATCAGAAATCTGTACTGGGAACAAACTGCCGCTGTAAGAATAGATGGAGAAGTGAGTCAGTTTACAAAAATAGGAGGGGCGTTAGATAAGGGTGTGTTTTTTCCCCTGATTTGTTTAATGTGTACAGTGAAACAATATTACAAAAAATAAGAGACATCTTGGGAATCAAATTTGGTGGTGAAAACATCAATAATTTCAGATATGCGGATGACACTGTGTTGATTTCAAGTATGGAGAAAGAACTACAAAACTTAATTGATATAGTTGTTGAAGAAAGTGCAAAAATGGGTCTACCTATCGATTGCAAAAAGACAGAATGTGTGGTGATATCCAAAAAGAAGGAGAATCCTATCCGCAGGCTGAGAATAAATGGGGAAGACATAAAACAAGTACAGAACTTTTGCTACTTAGGAAGCTGGGTGACATCAGATGGCAGGTGCGACATGGACATCAAAAGAAGAATAGGGATGGCAAAAGACACCTTTATGAGAATGAAGAGTGTACTGACCAACACTACACTAGGCATGACAACCCGCCTCAGAGCACTAAAATGTTACATTTATCCAGTTATGTTATATGGCTCAGAATGTTGGACAATATCTAGTAACATGAGGAAATGAATTGAAGCAGCAGAGATGTGGTTTTTGAGGAGGATGCAAAGAATATCATGGATGAAACGAATATCTAATGAGGATGTCATGAACAAAGCAAGCACAAAAAGAGAAATAATGTATGAGATCATGAAAAGGCAACGTGACTTTATTGGACATGTGATTAGGAAAGAGGAGTTGGAATTCACGGTGATTATGGGAAAGATCAAAGGGAAGAAAGCAAGAGGAAGGCAAAGACAAATGATGATGGAGACAGCAGCCAGAGAACTGGAAATGAATACCAATGAAATGATCCACTTGACCCGAAACTGGAGTGTGTGGGCCATGGCAGTCAAAGCTCAAAGTGGGCATGGCGCCTGATGATGATGATGATGATGATGTTATTATTTTAGAGTGCTGTCCAGAGTCCAACACATAAGTGAATTAAATCAGTAAGGAATACGTCTACTTCCCTAGGAGTTTGCAAAGATTCAGCGTGACATCTAAAACCTTGACCTACTTCTATAGATGTGTGGTGGAGTGTATACTGACTGGCTGCATCACAGCCTGGCATGGAAACACCAATGCCCTTGAATAGAAAATCCTACAAAAATTAGTAGTAGCAGCATCCATCATCAGGGACCCCCACCACTCAAGTCATGCTCTCTTCTTGCTGCTACCATCAGGAAATAGGTGCAGGAGTCTCAGGACTCACACCACCAAGTTCAGGAACAGTTGTTACCCCTCAACCATCAGGCTCTTGTACCAAAGGGGATAAATTTCCTCGACTTCAAAGTTTCAAGGTGCATTTATTATCAAAGAATGTATAAATTATACAATGTCAAAATTTGTTTGCTTACAGGCAGTCACAAAGCAAGCGATCTGAAAGAACCCAATCAAAAAGAAAAAAAAGGCCAACCCCCCCCCCCCTCCTCCAGTGCCCACAGGGAAAGAGGAAAAAAAACACAAAACAAATCAATTTACTTCAAAGAAAGTGTTGTTAATAATGGTTTTAATGGAATCCCTTTGCTTCTGGACTACCAGTAAGCTGTCGCCTGTCTTCGGTAGTGCCATCTTAAACTGGTCTTCATTTGCCCCGTCATCAAAATGCTCCCACAACCTATGGACTCACTTTCAAAAATTCTTCACCTCATGTTCTTGATACTTATTTCTTAATTATTTATTATTATTATTATTATTATTTTCTTTTTTTATTTGCACAGTGTCTTTTACACACTAGCTGAACACCCAAGTTGGTGTGGTGCTTCATTGAATATGTTATCGTTTTTATTCTATTATGGGTTTATTGAGAATAACCACAAGAAAATGAATCACAAGGTTGTATTTGGTGACATATATGTACTTTGGTAATAAATTTACTTTGAGCATTGAACTTTGAACTAATTGTTGCAGTTTTCTTTTCCAAATTTCAGGTTCAGGTTGTAATCCGAGCCTGAAATAATTATTAATCAAATTTATTTCCATGGTAGGACTTGAACTCAGGATCTCTGGATTGTTTGTCAACGCTTCTCAATTACTGGTCAGGCAACTCAGCCACTGCAGAACCACCACCGTACTCTTCGGACTGCAGCGAGTGCTGCCGAGGATGTGACTGGGAACTCAGTCATAGTTGTTAGAAAGCAGGTACATAGCTGTGCGCAAAATGAGGACTGGCACTGAGCGAGGCATGTTGGGTGTGAACTTCTGCCAAGATTTGCTGGCAAGTCTGCTTATGACTGGCTATTCCTGAGCAGAGCGCTCTAGGACAGAGCACTGTCCTGTTGACCTTGGATCTATCGCCAAACCCATTTCACATGACAAACCCATTTCTCCATATACCAGGGATGATTTATAAGTTCGTAACCTAAGGTAGAAGGAGTCAATTTTAGAAAACCTAGTATATTTATTTTTCAACATAGTCCCCTCCTACGTTTACACACTTAGTCCAGCGGTCGTGGAGCATACGGATCTTGGACCTCCAGAAAGTGTCCACAGCAGGGGTGATTGATAAGTTTGTGGCCTAAGGTAAAAGGAGATGAGTTATACAGCTCTAGTTACATGCACATGCAGTTCAACTCTTTGAGTGATTATGCAGAAAGTTTGAAGTAAATAACTCATCTTCTAACTTAGGCTACAAACTTATCGATCACCCCATCGGTGGACACTTTCTGGAGGTCCAAGATCCGTGTGCTCCACGACCGCTGGACTAAGTGTGTAAACGTAGGAGGGGACTATGTTGAAAAATAAATGTGCTAGGTTTTCTAAAACTGACTCCTTCTACCTCAGGCCACTAATTTATCAATCACCCCTCATATATAGTAACCTATTCTGAAATCTTCTTACCTATTCTGTGCTCTGAAATTTTCATCAACCCCTCCTCAAGTTCTATCCATAAACTCAAGAGATTCTGCAGGTGTGGGAAATCCAGGTCCTAATGAACGTTCTTGGTCCATAACGTCAACTGTTTATTCCCCTCCATAGATGCTGCCTGACCTGCTGAGTTTCTCTAGCATTTTGTGTGTGTTACTTCAAATTCTACCAACTCACCCTACGCCTTGGGTAGCATGGTGGCTTAGTGGTCAGTGCAATCCCTTTACTGTCCAGTGCCAGCAATCACTGATTGGGGTTCAATTCCCACCACTGTCTGTAAGGAGTTTGTGCATCGTCACCGTGACCACGTGGGTTTCTTCTTGGTGCTCTGGCTACGTCCAACATTCCAAAGACGTATGGTCAGCATCAGTTGGTTGGGGGGGGATGCTAAATTGGCGCCAGAAGTACGATGACACGTACAGGCTCCCCTCACCCAGCATGATCCTCGCTGATTTGCTTTGATGCAAATGACACAGATCACTGTATATTTCCATGTTTATACGACAAATAAAGGTAACCTTTCCTTCTCACCAGAGATAATTTACAATAGCCATTTAACCTCTCAACACACACATCTTTGGAGGAAACTGGAGCATCCGAAAGAACTATGAATCGCAGCAAGAACATGCAAACTCCCAATGGAGAGCACCAGTGGTCAGGATCGAACCCAGGATGAGAAGCTCTGAGCACTGCCTCTGCCAGCTGCACCTCTGAGCTGCCACACAAGCTCAAGTACAGCACAGGTCTCCGAGTATTCTGCCAGGAAATCCAGCCATTAAGTTCACATCTGGTTAGCTAGAACAATTACAGTAACTCCACTGAACAGGAGAAATCAGCTGCCTAGAAAAAAAAAGTGAAGAGTTTTAGTGAATAAAGCTGCTTTAAAACAATTTTCAAGTATGTCAGAATGATCACAATCAATGTAAGCTGGTCAGCCTGGGGGGGCTAGGGTCTCGCTGGCTTTCAAAGCCATTCTGTCGTGCACAGCTGGGTTCATGGCTCTGGCAGAGATCAGGGACGTGCTCATGAACTAGGAGCCAGTCTCCTGTAGGAAGGCTGCATCCAGCTGCCGCACTGGAAGAAAAAGCACGGTCCTGTGTACAGATGACAAACGTCAGACAGCCTGCCCCATTGTAAGTGGCTCGTACTGCACCAGGGCCACTGGTTCATTCCCTCTCTGTGCTTTCCAAGAGTCTGGACAGTATTTTCTTAGCTGACAAAAGGCTGATGATTTTGTCGTTGGATCTTTCCGTTCCTTTTGCAACATCACCTCTCTGCTGGGCAACTTGTGTCAGGGAGTGAAATGTGAGCTGAGTTGTAACTCAGAATCAAAATCAGGTTTAATATAACTGACATAGGTCATGAAATATGCAGCAGAAGTACTGTGCAATACGAAAAAAACTTTAAATTGCAATTAAAAATACATACAGTACTGTGCAAAAGTCTTGGGCATGTGTATACAGCTGGGATGCCTAAGACTTTTGCACAGTACTGCAGGAATTTTATGTATTGCACTGTACTGCTGCAAAAAAAAACCTAATTTCATCGCATATGTGAGTGATGGCAAACCTGATTCTGATATGGGTCTCTGGTGTGGACTGAAAATGAAAGTGGCAGGGAGAGGGGAATCATGGTCGGGAAAGGGGGGGAAAGGAGAGGGGAGGGAGCAGGAGGCACCAGAAAGACATTTTGTAATGATCAATAAACCAATTGTTTGGAATCTAATGACTTTGCCTGGTATCTCAGGGCTGGGTGTGTCTGCACCTGCACCACACTCCCCCCACTCCGGGTTCAAATAGTTCAAATGGTTCAATTTAATATTAGAGATGGTATACAGTACACAACCCAAAATTCTTACTCTTCACAGAAACGTTCACAGCACAATAAAACCCAAAGAATGAATGATAGAATCATCAGAATCCCAAAGCAGAAACACCAGCCCTACCTTCCCCTCCCCCTCTCCCCATTTGTATCAGTAGAAGAACTGACCCACCCCCCAACATGCAAGCAATAGCAAAAGCCCCCAAAAAGACTTTGATTTTGAGTCTATCAAAAACTACAGTCCATAACCCAGCACTTCGGTGTTTCTGACAGTCTTTCTCACTAGTGAGGGATAGAGAGATCACTCCTGCAACAACGAGACTGGGAGATCAGCAACTCGCTGTACCTGTGTTGCAATCTTGCACCTTTCTTCTCCGAGTCCCTCGACTTGAGTACCAGCCACATCAAAAGAGAGAGAGAGGGAAAGGGATCTCTCGAGTCCGGGGGGGGGCTTCACTCGACAACAGGTGTACAACGCCTTCCACGATGCTTCAGTCGATGAAATCTGTGAGGAATCGGTTCATTCACAAGGCTGCTCCCCAAAAGCGCACGTCTTCCAAAGCCGCTCCTGAAGCTTTGAAAATCCAGGCTACCTGGCCAGTCTGAGAACCCACTGCTTGCAGAGAACCGTAGTTTGAGCTGTGGCTGTGGATTACGGACTCCAACAGATCCACAGCCACCTTAAAAAGGAAAAGGAAGACATGAGAAAAGAATAAACTGTTTTTTTGCAGACCAACTGCAAGAAGTCACCTGGGTCTACAAAAATCTATGATGACATCTTTCCTAACTTCCCCTACCTCCAGCTCCTCCTGGCATTCCTTCTCTGTCACCCGTCCCACCTTCTCCTGCGGCGCTCCACCCTCACCATTCCCAACATCCTTTATTCCTGCCAGATTTACAAACATGTCCTCTGCGCCACAATGACAAATACTGTACTGTGCAAAAGTCTTAGGCACCCTAGCTATACCAATGTGCCTAAGACTTTTGCACAGGACTGTATATCTTTTTAAAAAATTAAATTAAATCAGTTCTGTAAATACAGAGCAAAAATAGCTCATGGGTTGGTATACTGTCGTCACGACCTGGATATGCTTCTCTAAGAGCTTAGCAGTAATACAACTGAAGGGTAGGAGTCATTGATTACTTTTTTGGTTGGATGAGGGTGTTCTAACCAGCAAGAGAAGATGAGGAGAGAGAGAACTGGCAAAGGACACACTATGTGTGACCACGCCAAATCAGATTGTTAATAGGTCCTAGGATTTAATATATGAGGGAGGTTAGCATGTTCTGACTTTTCACCACCCACGCAGACTTAACATAGTTTTAAATTAACTGCAGTAACAAAGACTGAGCTGATTTACTTCAATGCCACAATGATGATATACCAGTCTCATGTCCTTGTACTAGCCTGCAGTATGCAGCCAAATTTGGAAGCGGTTCAGGGCAGACAGCTGGCTCTTGCACAACCTTTATATTAATACACATGGCTTTGCCGCTGCAACATAGACCATCAATATGTCAAAGCCTCGTTCTTTGATGTGAAATCGTTGACAACTTGTTTACCAGAGCTAATAGGCTTCCTCGGACTTATTCATCCTTCTAGCTTCTTCCCCTTCCCTTCCGTTCTTGTTGAAGGTTGTCAGCCGGAAACATTCCTCTCCATAGTCACTGCCTATCCTCCAGCGCTTTGTGCATGTGTCCTTCCTTTTATCTTGATGGCACTGGGGCTCAAGGAGGTTTCAAAGTATTGCTTCACGTTTGAGTCTGAGTGGCATCATTATAGCATAGTGCTTAGCACGTTGCTCTACAGTGCTAGCATTTATGGTTCAATTCCCACTGCTGCCTGTAAGGAGTCTGCACGTTCTCTCTGTGACCATGTGGATTTCCTCCAAGTGCTCCGGTTTCCTCCCATTCTCCAAAGATATATGGGTTAGGATTAGAAAGTTGTTGGCATGCTATGTTGGCGCTAGAATCATGCCGACACTTGCAAGCTGCCCCCAGAACATCCTCAGACTGAATTAGTCATTGAAGCATACATTTCATTGTATGTTTCGAGGTTTCAATGCTTATGTGACAAACAAAGCTAACCTTTCTTTATCTTCAAAAAACAAGTGCCACCAAATTATTTTTTCCTTTTACAGTGTATGGTACTGGGGTGGGGCTGGAAGGAGTGAGTGTGGGTTTGGGGAAGGCAAATGCAGTGCTAAGCCCAGCTAGGGTCATTCATTCCTCTCTGCTTGTCTTGTCTCGCAGGTTGTTCAGGGAGTAAACGGACTTGATATTCCTTCTTCCCTAGCCAAGGATCATGGAAGCTTCGGAGATTTTCACATAATGGATCTACTTTAAAATGGCACTAGTAACACACAGTCACAAGATCACAAGACAAAGGAGCAGATGTAGGCCATTCGGCCCATAGAGTCTGCTCCACCACTCCACCATGAGCTAAACTATTCCCCATCTAGTTCCAATTTCTGGCTTCTTCCCCATATCCTGACTAATTAGATACCTATCAATCTCCTCCTTAAACACCCTCAATGAGCAGGCCTCCACAGCTGTATGTGGCAACAAATTCCATAAATCCACGACCCTCTGGCTAAAAAAAGTTCTCCTCATCTCTGTTTTAAATAGGTGCCCTCTAATTCTAAGACTGTGGCCTCTTGTCCTTGTCTTGGTGGACTCACCCACCAAGGCAAACAGCCTTTTCCACATCTACTCTGTCCAACCCTTTCAACATTCCAAATGTTTCTATGAGATCCCCTCTCATTCTTCTATACTCTAATGAATACAGTCCAAGAGCCGACAAACGCTCCTCATATGTTAGCCCCTGCATTCCAAGAATCATCCTCGTGAATCTTCTCTGAACTCTCTCCAACATCAATACATCCCTTCTAAGATAGGGGGCCCAAAACTGCACACAGTATTCCAAATGAGGTCTCACCAGTTCCCCATAGAGCCTCATCAACACCTCCTTACTCTTACACACTATTCCTCTTGAAATGAATGCCAACATAACATTCGCTTTCCTTACTGCCGATCCAACCTGGTGGGTAACTTTTAGGGTATCCAGCATGAGGAACCCCAAGTCCCTTTGCACTTCCGATTTTTGAATTTTCTCCCCATCTAAATAATAATCTGCCCGATTATTTCTTCTTCCAAAATGTACAACCGTACATTTCTCAACATTGTATCTCATTTGCCGTTTCTTTGCCAACTTTCCTAAACTGACCAAGTCTCTCTGCAACCTTTCCGTTTCTTCAACACTTCCTGCTCCTCCACCTAACTTGGTGTCATCCGCAAATTTAACCACAAAACCATTCAATCCATAATCTAAATCATCAATATACAGTGTAAAAAGAAGCGGCCCCAACAGCGACCCCTGTGGAACACCCCTAGTAACCGGCAACCAACCAGAATAGGATCCCTTTATTCCCACCCTTTGCTTTCTGCCTTATCAGCCAATGCTCCACCCATTCCAATATCTTGCCTGTAATTCCATGGGCCCTCATCTTATAAAGCAGCCTCTTATGCGGCACCTTATCAAAGGCCTTCTGAAAATCCAAATACACAACATCCACAGCCTCTGTTTTTACTGGCAGCAAAAACAACTATTAACCACTTTATTAACCTCACTTTTTGTTGAAAATGATCATCACAATCAATAGCCTGTAACTTCTCTTTCAGAGTCAGGCTTTTGAACCACCTGTACAACTTGGCAGTTTTGTGCTTTGAACTGAAATCTAGAAGGTGCAGGACAGTTATGGCTTGTACTGTTTGAATCGAGGTGGCAGCGCCCAGGTCTAAGAGTGGGGAACGAGCCAATGTTTGGCTGCTGGAGTGGACTTGCTGAACTGAGATGAAGCTGAGTCGAGCCAGTGGGGCCCAGGCCCATAAGACCGTAAGACGCTGGAGCAGAGTTAGGCCATCGGCCCAAGAGTGAGGAATGAACAGAGGTCTCGCTGACTTAAGCACCCGGGCCAGATTGAAAAGGTCAAGGTAGTTGGGGCCAAAAGCAAAAGACAAGGCAGTTTTCAGCTCACTGCTCTGCGAGATTTATCCATCTCTGCACTGAACTGAGACTGTGGCCTGCAACTAATGGGCTCCTGAATCGGCTGCAGTGACGACTGGCTTCGGGGCTGTGACTCACTTTTGTGAACTTGAGTTCTAAATGCTATTTACATATTTTATCATTTGAACTATTTGTTTTTTCTGCATATTGGGTGTTTGACATCCTTTTTTTATAATGGGTTCTAATCAGCTTCTTTGTTTTGTGGCTGTAAGGAGATGAATCTCAAGGTTGTATATAATATAAATTCTTTGATAATAAATGTACTTTGAATTTTGAACTTTAATAATTATCAGTTGCTGTCATGCTCATTTTTCATTCCCACCCAAATTTCAGTTTCCAAACATCACGCGCACATGTGTGCTTATATACAAACAGAGATATTTGTTCAGGCACATGCATTCAAATATGCTTAAAATACTTACAATTTGCTATGATTTATATTGTGCCCTGAACCTAGCAAAATATTCCAAAGCTTGTTATCGGAATAAAAACTGACAACAAGTAACAAGCAACATAAATAGATTATAAGGCAGCGGGTGAAAAGCTTAGGCAAAGCAAGCATTAAAAAGACTTGAAGGAGGAAAGAGTGTTATGGACGTAAAGGAAAACATTTCAGAGTTTATTGTTTTGGCTGCTGAAGGTAAGGCTTGTGGTGGGATTGTGGTGCGTCAAAGGAAACTTCAGAGATTATGTCACTGAAGAACTTTACAGAGATTATGGTAGAGTGGAATTGGGAGAGGTTCTCAGATATGGGTGTGGTTTTTACAATTGTGGTATTACTTAACCTTAAACCCGTGTAAAGAGGCATAAGTATAAGTTATGCCCTTTGAAGCTTTGGAGAATAGAATGTTGGAGACTGCCTCAAAGTGAATCAGGGCGGTCACACCTCAACATTTTAAAAGGATCAAGGTCTAAAACAAGGACAGGGTAGGGTGATGATCAGGAATGGGGCTTTGTGAAGGGTTTGGTGTTAGGCAGATACATGGTTTAGACCCCAGTCAAGCAAACACACACACGCACACACACTCACACACGCACACACACTCACACACACATACACACTCATTTGCTGGAAGAATATAGTCGATTGAATTTAGATTACTACATAAGGTTGGCAGTAAATATGCCACTTGTTTGCTGTTGGCTGTAACTTAAAACATTTTTCTCTGAATATCAATAATAGTCTGCAAGCTCAATTTCACAGCAGGGGATCAACTCTACCTTGCTCTCTTACAATCGCTCTCTCTCTTCCCTGAATGCCCATCAACTCAACATGCTTTCCCCTCCTCACCATCTCTCCTTGGATATCCTGCCAATTATACTAATGGCCATCAAGAACATCTACACAGATAGGTGCAAGTCAAGGGCCAGTAACATCATGAAAGATCCCACCCACCCTGCTCCAGGACTGGACAGAGGGGAGACTAGGCAGCATCCATGCCAGGACTACCAGACTCAAAAACAGTTATTGTTTCCAAGCAGTAAGGCTGATTAACACCTCCACCCACAAACCCAGTCCTCCACACACTCCACCACCACTACTTTATCATTTCCTGTCAGAATCAACTTATGTACAGACACTCCTGTGCCTAGCACCACTTTATGGACATATTATCAATCTATGTATATAAGCTATCTTATGTAGTTATATTTATTGTATTTTTGTTATTATTGTGATCTTTATTTTATCGTGTTTCTTTGTGCCGCATTGAATCTGGATTAACAATTATTTTGTTCTCCTTTACACTTGTGTACAGGAAATGACATCAACCAATCTTGAATCTTGATCTTGATCTTGAGGAGAAATTTGTGGTAACCAAATAACCCAATCCCACTAATCCTGGGTGTAAACAACACACACAAACTCAGCAGGCCAGGCACCATCAATGGAAAAGAGTAAACAGTTGACGTTTCGGGTCAAGACCCTCCAGATTGACTGAAGAAAAATGATGACAAGTAAGAGTAAGAAGGTGGGGGAGGGAAGGAAGAGTACAAGGTGATAGGTGAAACCGGGAGAGGGGGAGGGGTGAAGTAAAGAACTGGGAAGGGCAGCAGAGGTCACAGAGGGGGAGCAGTGAGAGAGGGTTTCACTGAACTCCCATCGAAGGGAAAATTTAAACTTCTTCAGGGTTGGCATCCCTGGAAGACGGTTTACTCTTTTCCTTTGACGCCGTCTCACCTGCTGAGTTCCTCCAGCATTTTGTGTGTGTTGCTTGGATTTCCAGCATCTGCAGATTTTATCTTGTTTATGATTGGATTACTACAGTGTGAAGTCTCTTCCAGGGATGCCTACACTGAAGAATGTTGAATTTTCCCTTCCACAGGAGTTCAGTGAATCCCTCTCTCACTGTGATCTCTGCCGCCCTTCCCAGCTCTTTACTTCACCACTCCCTCTCTCCCGGTTACACCTATCACCTACTGCCTTATATTTCTCCCTCCCCTCCCCCACCGTCTTACTCTGACTTGTCATCTCTTTGTCTCCGGTCCTGACGAAGCGTCTCGGCCCGAAACGTCGACCGTGCTCTTCTCCATAGATGCCGCCAGTCCTGCTGAGTCCCGCCAGCATTTTGTGTGTATTGCTTGGATTTCCAGCATCTGCAGATTTTCACTTGTTTATCCTGAGCCTGACATTTGCCAGCAAAAAATCGATGCGTACGCTTGAAGACTTCGCATGCCAAACATTTTTATTTTCAGCTTCAGTCCTTCTCTCTGTTTTATTCTATTTTTGGTATTACATTTGAAAAGAGTATTTTAAATTTATTTTTGAGCTGCAGTAACAGCTTCATTCAGGTGATGCTCCGCTGATTTTTACTCTGCATGCTTTGGGTCCAATGAGTGCAATTCATTGAATTCCAGGGGTCTGTCCCTGTGTCTATTCAGCCTTTAGTTTACTCTATCAGTGCCAACAGGCTTGACCCAGCAACAGGAGAGTTCCAGAGCGCAAGGGATTCTGTAACTGCTAAAACGCTCACTTCAGGAACTCAGCAAGTCAGGCAGCGTCCATGGAGGGGAATAAACACTTGACATTTTGGGTCGACTCCCTTCACCAGGAGAGTTCTCGAGCCCTGGTCCAGGATCAAATGTGGGCTGGGGTTCAGTCAGTCTTCACACAGCCAGAGACTTTTTACCAGGAAAGAAATGGCTAATGTGGGAGAGCATAATCTTAATGTGACTGGAAGGAAGCATGGGGGGGGGGTGGGGGGGAATGTCAGAGTAACACACACAAAATGCAGAGGAACTCAGCAGGTCAGTTAGCATCTATGGAGAATAAAGAATTGCCGTTTTGGGGCAAGATCTTTCATCAGGAAAGGGAAATGTCAGAGGTAGGTTTTCACACACAGAGAGTGGTGGGTGCATAGAACACCCTGCCAGGGGTGGTGGTAGAGGCAGATTCATTAGGGATATTTAACCCTTACATACTGTTCGGGTCAAATCTGACCCGTTTTGACATTTGACAGCAGTAAAAACACCCCAAATGCCATTTTTAGCTGAAATTTGATGACTTTTCCTAAAGTGGCCCAAAATGCACAAAAATAAAAATATTTTAAAATGTTATACTTATGTACAGTGCTACAAATTTTTGTACATTGAGGCAGTTCCGGGTCAAATTCGACCTGTATCCATTGAAATGGATTTTAGATCTCTGAAACATTAATTAAGGATTAATCACACATTTATTAACATCAGACAGACTATTTATACATTCTAAATAGATTCATGGTTTAAAATTTGGTATAGACACTTGCTATGAGGGAATTCTTGGGCCGGGTCAAATTGACCTGGACCATACTGTGAAGGTATAGAATATGAATAGTATGTAAGGGTTAAGAAACTCTTCAATGGGCACATGGATGAAAGGAAAATAGAAGGCTACATGGGAGGGAAGGCTTGGTACAATATTGAGGGCTGATGGGTCCGTACTGTGCTGAATAGCTCTATGTTCTCTATGTCCTTATACATTATTCTCCCCGTATTTCTGTCAACTTTCCCCATTCAATGACTAGGATCAATCTACTTCACCCTAGTAACCTTCCAAACAACACATCTTTGGGACATGGAACAAAATCCAACGACTCCTGAAGGCAAGTAGACAAGGTCAAAGGGAAGACTGTGTAAACTCCACACTGACAGCACTGGAAGGCAGATTGGAGCCAGATCACTGGTGTGCAAAGTAGCAGCTCTATCACGGTATGGTAACGTAGTGGTTAGCACAATGCTTTACAGTACCGGAGACCCAGGTTCAATTCCCACTGCTGCCTGTAAGGAGTTTGAACGTTCTCCAGATGACCATGTGGGTTTCCTCCTGGTGCTCCGGTTTCCTCCCACAATCCAAGGATGTACAGGTTGGTAGGTTAATTGGTCATTGTAAATTGTCCCACGATTAGGCTAGTGTTAAATTGGGGGATTGCTGGGCGGTGCAGCTCAAAAGGCTGTAAAGTCCTGTTCCATGCTGTATCTCAATAAATAAAAAATGAAAATAAATAACAGCTGTGTGTCAGTGTTGCCTCTGCACCCTATAGTTCCCATCCTCCTACTCAATCTCCCTTTCTCCCTTTATATCATCCCTCCAGCTCATGCAATGGAATGAGCCTCATTCTTGCAGAATCTTTGAGATCTTCTATTTTTGTTGCTCAGAATCAGAATCAGTTTTATTATCAAGCCAAGTCAAGTCAAGTTTATTGTCATTTCGACCATAAGCTACTGGTACAGTACACAGTAAAAATGAAACAACGTTCCCCCAAGACCCTGGTGCTACATGAAACAACACAAAACTACATTAGACTATGTGAGACATCACAAGGCTACACCAGACTACATAAAACAACATAAAAACTGCATTAGACTACAAACCTGCACAGGACTACATAAAGTGCACAAAGCAGTGCAGGGCAGTACAATAATTAATAAACAAGACAATAGGCACAGTAGAGGGCAAATTACAATATAATAATAAATGATGTAGATGTCAGTCTAGCCTCTGGGTATCGAGGAGCCTGATGGCTTCAGGGAAGAAACTGTTGCACAGTCTGGTTGTGAGACCCTGAATGCTTCGGTACCTTTTGCCAGATGGCACGAGGGAGAAGTGTTTGTGTGAGGGGTGCGTCGGGTCCTTTGCAATACTGTTAGCTTTGCGGGTGCAGCGTGTGGTGTAAATGTCACTGACATATGTGGTGAAAGTAATGTTGAGCTGTTCTCTGATCTTGGCAATATACTTACAAGTGTCTCATCACCAGATGAGGAGACATCATCAGTGCACCGTTGAATGTAGCGTGTCCTCCGAATGCTTGGCACAAAGTTCACCACGCAGCCAATCCACGATGAGATTTCCTCCCCACATCACAATTGAGTTTCTGAAATGGCGTCCAATCAGCTGATTGAAAAGTATATAAAGGCCAAGCTTCTGGAGAGCACACCACAGTCAACCGTGCGCCAACAATGTCTCCTCACATGGTGATGAAATGATTGCAAGTAAACTGCCAAGATTGGAGAACAACTCAACCCAGCCATGTGGAGTGAAACTTGTTCTTCTTACGGCAACAGAACAGTGCAAAAGATAAAATACACCATAAATTACAATAAGAAATATATACAATAAATAAATAAGTAGCACAAAAACAGTGAATGGTGTTCATGGGTTCATGGAATGTTCAGAAATCTGGTGGTAGAGAGCAAGAAGTTGTTCCTGAAATGTCGCGTGCATGTCTTCAGGCTCCCGTACCTTCTCTCTGATGGTAGTACTGAGAAGAGGGCATGTCCTGGGTGATAGGCGTCCTTAATGATGTCCTGATTTCTGAAATCCCCAATCCACGTTGCGCAGCTGAAATCACAGTGCTGATCTCTCTCACTGTTCTCTAGCCTCTCACCTTTTCCTTCCCCTTGGCCGCCCTCTTGCTCTCTGTGACTTTTCCCATAAATACTTACATCACATGCACATCTGAAATTCCACTCTGTGCTATTTTGTGGAGGTGCTGCCCTGTTAAAATAAGTGGATTAACACTTCTTCTCGAAGAGAGTTTGCAGAATCTGGCACATCTATGCTGCATTCTTCTTCACTGACATTCCACACTGTTACAAAAGACCTGTGTCTTTCAAACTTCCCTCTTTTCTTAAACCTTCACTGCCTTTGCTCAAAAGGTAGTCATAGCCAAAAGGTGGGAGTGGGGACGAGCTCCCACTGCTAAACAAATGCTCTTCATGGCGTGCGTCTCAAACAGCCTCTGACAACCAAGTCCAATTCCGGGCCTTCACTTGTGGCATCTTATGCCCGGCGGAGCTGTTCTCACTGACAGGAGAAGGGGCAAAGGTGGGCCTTTGGCGCCTTGAAACCAGTTTCTCCGGGCAGATGGGGCTCGTTAACCACAGATGGCAGCTTGGGTAAACCGGCACGGCAACTCCTGCGATGCTGCTGACACCAAACTGTATCGACTTCCGTCGTTCCTTTGGACCTGTCATCAGCATGGACAGGGGGGGTCCCACTGCCTGGGCAACAGACGGATCTCCATATCAACTCTGCCCTACCTTGCGCCCTGGAGAGGCCACTCTCTAGCGCCTACCAGAGGCGCAGTACCCATGGTCGACCACGACCGACGGAGGCCACACACACACTGCCTTTAATTAGCTGTGTTGGACTCTGAATTCATATTCATAAACCGTTGGGCTGCAGAGTTGTGCTAGGTATAAAAGCTCTGGAGAAAAGCTAACTCCCAGTCTGCATTCTTACCACCTCACACATTACAGAAGTTCAAAGTTCAACATCCATTTATTATCAAAGTGCATACCCTGTATACAACCTCCTCACAGCCAGCCACAAAAGAAAGAAACTTAATAGAACCCATTTTATAAAAAGAGGACCCGATGTCAAGCACCCAATGTGCATAAAAAAAACCAAATTATGCAAACAATAAAAGTAAGCTAATAATATTCAGAACTGAAATTCACCAAGGTGACTCCACAATCACGAAACCAATTCATCACTGCAGTCATCAGCTCAGCGCAGAGGCGAGTAAACCTCACGGATCAGGGAGCTGATGCAGCCCGTCCCTTACACCCGAGTCCAGCTGCTTCGATGCGCTCTTGGGTCTGGACCCACTGCCTTGACTCAGCCTGAAACCGTCCTTTCCAATTTGGCCTCGCACTTAACTCGATCAAACCTCTGGTCTTTCCTCACTCTCGGGCCTGAGCCTAGGCCCCTCCGCCTTGACCCTGCCTTGCCTCCGCTTGCCTCACCTCGGATCTGCCACATTGAATTGCTTCCACTTCAGCAATGGACAAACATTGGCCCCTGGCCTGCTTTCAGGTGGGGGAATCACCATCTCATTTTGGCACATACGCACCCCACCGCAACCATCCTGCGCCTTCGAGATTTCAGCTCACACCGCAAAAATGCCAGCTCATGCAGGCGGTCCAAAAGCTCAACTCCGAAAGGGAGGTCACAGGCTATTGATTGCAGAGGCCGTTTTTCACATAGAGTATGATTAATAAAGTAGTTAGTCATTTTGTTTGTCTTGTTTGTTACTGGCAAGTAGTCGCTGTGCTTAACCAGTGCCATCTTAAAGTAGAACCTACTACTGCTGCAATTTTGTTCCTTCTCTTCACGAAGGCCACAGTACACACAGTGCTGCAGAAGGAAGGGTCTGGTTGGTTACCACAATCTATTATTGTGGTAATGTACCATCCCAGGGGACCACATGAGTGACACAAGTCCTATTGGTTTTAATGAATACAATGGAACAGTACCGAAAGAATTGACTATGAATATAAGAGTAAAAAGACATTGCATGGTTTGGTCTTGTAAATATTTTTTATTTAATAAAAAATGTTTCTTCTTTTCAGGAAGGCATGACACTCAGTAGGGACTGCGGCGATGTGCAGCAACAAACAAGGTGGCGGAGGAACTCAGAGGATCAAGCAGCAACTGTGGAGGGAACTCTTTAGGCAACGTTTTGGGTTGAAAACCTTCATCAGGACACTTGCTGCTCTAATAAGCTTATTATCGTGCACGTGACCGCAAGAAGCTGCTGAGAGTGGTGGACGCAGCTCAGGACATCATAGGAACAAACCTCTCCTCTGTCTTTGTTCCCCGGTAAAGCAGCCCGCAGAATCAAGAACGTTCACTCTTCTCCACACTCCCACTGGGCGGATGATACAAAGCCTGAAGGCACATAGTGCCGAGCTCTATCCGACTGTTACCAGATCCTGGAATGGACCACTCGTACATTAAAATGGACTCAATCTCACAATCTACCTTGTTATGATCTGGCAATTTATAATTTACTTGCTCTGCACTTTTTTGTCAGTTTTTACACTTCATTTTGCATTGTAATTGCTTTATTTTATTCTTTGTGTAATGACGTGTACGAACAACATGCAAGACAACTTTTTCACTGCACCTTGTGGGACATTAATAATATTATAATAAATATTATTATGTTAATAATATTATTTATTATTTGGACTTAAGGGTAATAAATGGTCTCAAACCTGGTGGTGTGGGACCTGAGACCCCTGTACCTCTTTTCTGATGGCAGCGTTGAGAAGAGAGCACGGCCTAGATGGTGGGGGTCTTTGAATAAAACAATACCAAAAGACATTCCCACTGATGTACAGTTTTGAATATAGCTTTGACTGAATTCATTCATCTAGAAGTGGATGGTAAATACAAAGAAGTAACAAAACTGTAAGATAAAGATAAGTTCTTTAACTTAATAAGGTCCTCATCCTAATTCCTCATCCCTAATTTTTAGCTTTCAGCTATCTCTGGTGGAGGAAGATTAAAAAAGTTTTCTAGTTTAGATAGATAGATAGATAGATAGATACTTTATTCATCCCCATGGGGAAATTCAACATTTTTTCCAATGTCCCATACACTTGTTGTAGCAAAAACTCATTACATACAATACTTAACTCAGTAATAATATGATATCCATCTAAATCACTAACTCAAAAAGCATTAATAATAGCTTTAAAAAAAGTTCTTAAGTCCTGGCAGTTGAATTGTAAAGCCTAATGGCATTGGGGAGTATTGACCTCTTCATCCTGTCTGAGGAGCATTGCATCGACAGTAACCTGTCGCTGAAACTGCTTCTCTGTCTCTGGATGGTGCTATGTAGAGGATGTTCAGGGTTTTCCATAATTGACCGTAGCCTCCTCAGCGCCCTTCGCTCAGCTACCGATGTTAAACTCTCCAGTACTTTGCCCACGACAGAGCCCGCCTTCCTTATCAGCTTATTAAGACGTGAGGCGTCCTTCTTCTTAATGCTTCCTCCCCAACACGCCACCACAAAGAAGAGGGCGCTCTCAACAACTGACCTATAGAACATCTTCAGCATCTCACTGCAGACATTGAATGACGCCAACCTTCTAAGGAAGTACAGTCGACTCTGTGCCTTCCTGCACAAGGCATCTGTGTTGGCAGTCCAGTCTAGCTTCTCGTCCAACTGTACTCCCAGATACTTGTAGGTCTTAACCTGCTCCACACATTCTCCATTAATGATCACTGGCTCCATATGAGGCCTAGATCTCCTAAAGTCCACCACCATCTCCTTGGTCTTGGACCAAGTTTCAACACAATATCATCAACAACATCCATTGTCTTTTGTGGCATAAGAAGGCTTGTCAATGTGTCATTTCATTCTGCCTCATTCTTCATCAGGGATATTGCTCTATTACTCTCACGTGCCACAGTGTTTCAGGCTCTCATCGCACCAACTTCTCCTTCTGCCATTAGGATATTGCTGCCTGGAACATACAAGTCAGAAAGATGCAGAGACAGGAAAACGAAAGATAGCGCCAGAGGTTTTTGTAGACCCATGTGACCTCTTCCAGATAGTCCACAAAACAGCTCATGCAAGTGGGGGGGAAGGAGAGGGAAAGGGTCGATAATTCCGTGGCTGCTTGTGCATGGAGGGGATAAGGGGGACTTTGGGGTTCTGATTACTATCATTCATTCTTTGGGGTTTCTTGTTTCGTGGATGTCTGTGAAGAGTAAGAGTTTCAGGTTGTACACTGTATACGTTCTCTGATATTAAACTGAAACATTTGATTTGGTTGTCTTCTCTCATAGACAGAGAAGTATATGAAGAATGCTTGAAAATTTCATCCACCACACTCAACTAAGATAGCTGCCGTCATCTGCATCATCAAGATGAAGACCGTAAAGCCAAGGGTAGACCAAGTCAGTCAGTTGCTATCGCCTTTCAACTTTCAACATGTTCACTTACATCAGCCAGGGGTTTCAAGTAACTAAAACATATATATTTTGGCAGTCTGCGTATCCATGGCTTGGCTAAGGCAACCAAGAAAATCATTCTCAGCAGCATTTGAAAGAATACAAAATTGATAACTTCATAGTTTGTAAGTTTGTTCAAACAATAATGAAAAAGGAGTATATGAAAACTCTGCCACAAGCGATAGTGTCTGCAAATAGGCTGATTTCTGAGTAAGGATGTTGATGGTGCATTGACATATGCCTTGATAGCCAAAGACCATTTGATCTTGAATCAATATGTTTGCTCATACATGTTCAGATATGTTCCTTTGACTAAAAGCCTTGTCAAAGTTGAGACCTTTTCTAGTGAAGCAAATGCAGTGCTCTCACTAATCACAATGATGTCCCGAGCAACTCATTTGAATAGAGGGAATCTTCAATAAAGAAAGACTGAATGAGGCAATGCCTACCACACTGGAAATGTCCAGTATTGATGCTTCAAACCAAAACTGTAACATACAGCACTGTGCAGTCTTAGGCACTAGGGCAGAGAGGACCCCAGTGTGGAGAGGAGAGCAAGTTTGTGAATCCACCGGGTGCGAAGGATGTGGAGAATGGCAAGAGTGGAGCACCATGGGAGACGTGTGGACCAGGTGGCAGAGAAGGAGTGCCAAGGTCAACAGGGGGGAAAGTGGCAGGGGTGCAGACACACCCAGCCCTGACACACCAGGTGAGGTCATTTGATTCCAAACAATTGGCTTATTGATCATTATAGAATGACTCTCTGATGCTTCCCAATCCATCCCCTCTCCCTTCCTCTTTTTCCAACCATGATTTCCCTCTCCCTGCCCCCTTCCCATTCTCAGTCCACAATATCAGAATCAGGTTTATTATCACACATGTATGTTGTGAAATTTGTTTTTTTTTTGCGGCAGCAGTACAGTGCAATACATAAAATTATGACCCAGTACTATGCAAAAGTCTTAGGCACCCTAGCTATATAAATATGTGTCTAAGACTTTTGCACGGTACGTTACTATTGGAAAGGAATAACCCTATGATTAAATAAATCTGAAATACATTACTAGATATAATATAGACATCAGATCAGGCAATGTGATAGAGGTGTATCAGATGATAAGAGCCATAGGTTGAGCGGATATCCAGAGATCAGGGCAGACTACTACAAGGGAGCATAATCTTAAGGTGATGGGAGAAAAATATAGGTGGGGGGGGGGGATGTCAGAGTTAAGTTTTTTTACATAGAAAGTGGCAGGTTCATAAAATGTCCTGCCAGGAGTGGCATTAGAGGCAGATACACTAGGGGCATTAAATAATCTCTTAGATAGGCACATGGATGATTTAAAAAATGGAAGGCTATGTAGAAGGGAAGTGTGAGTGGTTTAAAAGGCCAGCACAGCATTGTGGGCTGAAAGGACTGCACTGTGATGCTATGTTCTATGTTCTAAAGTTCTTGGTCTATGATCTTTTGTTTACAAACTCAGACCTCACCAGGAGGGTGCTGTTGTGTCTGTGCACAACTACACATATAATAAATAAAAGCATGCATGCGGCAGATAGCTTTAACTGGTGTATTCACATTGTAGCGAGAGCGAGAGAGAGACAACAGCACATGTGCAGATAACAGATCAACACGTAGTGCTAATATCAATATATAATGCTAATGGGGGGGGGGTGGTCATTGCTCTAAAAGAAATAGACCCATACATTACAGGTCCCAAGAAGTTTTTCTCTACAATGGACCTTCTTTGCATTACACTGGACTTGAAATTTTTGTTCTAATTGTGAAATTTCTTTTTAAGAATTGTGCATAATTTATGTTGAATTTATGTTTTTCTTGGGAATGCCGCTTAACTGACGTGACGTGCCTGTGATGCTGTTGCGAGTAAGTTTTTCATTGCACTTGTGCATATGACAATAAACTTGACTTTGACTTAGAACTTGGAAAGGATCTGGTTGAGCTAAAACAAAGTGGCGTTCTTATAGAAACAGACACAATGAATGGACTACATGGTAGTGGGTGCACTTCAGTCTGTGCCGCTGTTAATATGCTTCAAAGTTTAAACTTCAAAAGTCAAAATAAATTTATTATCATTTACAGTAGAACAAAGAAATACAATGGATTCAACGAAAGACTACACACAGTGACTAACAAGCAACAAATGTGCCAAAGAAGACAATCTGTGCAAATACAAAAGAAAAAAAATAGTAAAAATAAGTAAATAATATTGAGAGCACGAGTTGTTGATTCCTTGAAAGTGATTCCATAGGTTGTGTTCAATGATCAGTTCAGAGTTGAGGTGAGTGAAGTTATTTACGTTGGTTCAGGACCTGATGGTTGAAGGGTAATAACTGTTCCTGAACCTGGTGGTGTGGGATCTAAGACTCTTGTACCTCCTTCCCAATGGCAGCAGTGAGAAGAGAGCATGGCCCAGATGGTGGGGGTCCTCAATGATGGATGCTGCTTTCTTGTGGCAAAAATTTTGCAGTCACAGTCATACAGGCTTGTGAATGTGTTGATTCCTGATAAAGAGTATGGCAGCTTCCTGGCACTGATCAATACTTACTCAAAGTGGATTGAAGTGAAACACATGGGTTCTACTGAACATAATGTGGTTGAGCATAGTGCACATAGTTTACCTCAGGAGCTCATTTATGATAATGGACCTCAATTTTGATCTGCTCCATTTGTAAACCTTATGAGACTGAACGAAGCTGAATATATTCTTGGTCCTTCACAATATCAGCTTCAAATGAGCAGCTGGAAGGACAGGCAGAGTGGATTATTAACCTGTTTGAAAGTAAATGTCTTCTAAGTATGCAAACCTCAGCACGAACATCCTCAAGGACCCCCGACATACAGGCCATGCTCTCATCTCTCTAGTGCCATTGGGAGCAGGTACAGGAGCCTCAAGTCCCATTCCAGCTTCAGTAACAGTTAATATCCCTCAACCCTCAGGCCCTTGAACCCGAGGTGATAACTTCACTCAACTTCACAGCTGTTCACTCAACAACGCTAAACTGATTTTATACACCATGGAATCACTTTCAAGAACTCTACAACTCATGCTCTCAATATTTATTATTTATGTATTATTAGTTTATTTTCTTTGTACTTACACAATTTGATATCTTTTGCACATTTATTGTTTGTGTCTTTGTTGCGCATGGTTTTTCATTGATTGTATGGTGTCTCTTTGCATCTACTGTGAATGATCGCAAATAAATGAAGCTCGAGGTTGTATATGGTGACATATATGTACTTCGATAATAAATCTACTTTAAACACGAGAAGTTCTGCTGATGCTGGAAATCCAAAGCAACACACACAAACTGCTGGAGGAACTCAGTAGCTCAGGCATTCTATGGAAATGAATAAACAGTTTCAGGTGAGACTCCTCTTCAGAACAGGATAAATTTACTTTGAATTTTGAACTTTGAAAATATCTCTTGTCCCATATCGTGCTGAAAGTACAAAACGATCCTGCAAATTACCTCTGTCTGTGCAGAGCTCTTGATGAAGAGAAGTTTAAGCTTTGGTTAATCATATTTGGCTTAGAGAGTTGAACTAAAAGCTGTTAGCTTACAGCATCACTATGATGCTAGTGTGAAGGTGCATATTTACAAGCAACCCATGCGTTGGTGCTCTTAATTCCCTTAGCAAAGTCAACCCTCTCCAAGGAAGTGGGTGGCACGGTAGCATAGTGGTTAGCAGAGTGCTTTACAGTACCAGCAACTAGGATTCAATTCCCGCCACTCCCTGTAAGGAGTTTGCATGTTCTCCTTGTGAGGTTTCCTCAGAGTGCTCTGGTTTCCTCTCACAGTCCAAAGATGTACCGGTTGGCATGTTAATTAGTCACTGGAAATTGTCCCATGATTAGGCGAGGATTAAACTGTGGGATTGCTGGGAGCTGTGGCTCAAAGGGCTGGGCCTACTCTGCGCTGTACGTCAACAAATAATTTTTTTTAAGCGTTTGCTTTCTCTTTGTATTATACGAGGGGTGATTGATAAGTTTGTGGCCTAAGGTAGAAGCAGTCAATTTTACAAAACCTAGTACATTTATTTTTCAACATAGTCCCCTCCTACATTTACACACTTAGACCAGCAGTCATGGAGCATACGGATCACGGACCTCCAGAAAGTGTCCACAGCAGGGGTGATTGATAAGTTTGTGTCTTAAGGTAGGAGGAGATGAGTTATACAGCTCTCTTTAAATGCACACGCAGATCAACTCTTTGAGTGATTATGCAGAAAGTTTGAAGTTAATAACACATCAGGGGTGATTGATAAGTTCGTGGCCTAAGGTATTAACTTCAAACTTTCTGCATAATCACTCAAAGAGTTGAACTGCATGTGCATGTAACGAGAGCTGTATAACTCATCTCCTCCTACCTTAGGCCACAAAATTATCACTCACCCACCTGTGGACACTTTCTGGAGGTCCTAGATCAATATGCTCCGCGACCGCTGGACTAAGTGTGTAAGTGTAGGAGGGGACTATGTTGAAAAATAAATGTGCTAGGTTTTCTAAAATTGACTCCTTGTACCTTAGGCCACAAACTTATCAATCACCCCTCATATTTTAAATTAAGTTACAATGATATTGTCATTTAATAAAAATTGGATAGGTATATGGACAGGGAAGGAATGGAGGGTTATGGGCTGAGTGCAGGTCGGTGGGACTAGGTGAGAGTAAGCGTCGGCACAGACTAACTAGAAGGGCCAAGATGGCCTGTTTCTGTGCTGTAATTGTTATATGATATCACACATATTAAGTATATTATTTTTAATTTTAAGTTCTTTTTTTTTAAAGTTCTTCAAATTCTTTCAATTTCCACCCACACTGGAACTCGATCTGGTGACCAGTTCATCTGTTTTTGTGATGCCGGGAACAGCTCCACAGTATTTAGTTTCAGTCTGCCAAATGCCATTAGGCTGTTGAGCTGGAGCCCACTGCTGGAAAATCCAGTATACCAATATTCACGCATGGTCTAAATAAAGCAGGAATGCACAACTTTTCCATCCCCTCAGTGGCTGAAACATACTGCTAAGCAGCTCCAGTCTACCCAGGGTTAACACAGAGCAATGGAAACGGGCAGGCTTCCCAGTTACTGATGAAGTGCAGAAATGCTTCAGTCGTTTGAAAGATGGCTGAGTGTGTGGGTGTGTGGGTGGGGGCAGGGGGAGGGAGATTTGGGACAGTGGGGGGGGGGGAAAAATAAATCTGGCTCGCAACAAGTAGGAAATTTAAAGTATTCCAAGGCATGCGTAAGTAGTACGGAATGTTAAAATGTGCCGTCACTGGGTCCGTGAATCCTCCCTGGAGAATGAGGAATGAGAAAAAGAGCCTATAGAACATGATAACACAAGTAAATAAACCAAGCAAACACTGCCTTCAGCTTAACTCTTTGAATGCAGCACTGTAAGGCCATGAGCTTTAAGATAGAGGAGCAGTATTAGGCCATTAGGCCCATCAAGTCTGCTCTGAGTCTCTGAGTGTAAGGCAAAATACACTCAGAGGGCAAATCATTAGATTCTTCCAGGATCTAATAAACTAGCCAGTGAGTGTATGTCCGTGATCCTCTACTGTTGTAACCCATCCACTTCAAGGTTCGCCATGTTGTGCATTTAGAGATGCTCTCCTGAACATCACTGTTGTAATGCGTGGTTATTTGAGTTACTGTCACTTTCCTGTCAGCTTGAGCCTGTCCGGCAATTCTCCTCTGAATCCTTTCATTAACAAAGCATTTTCCCTCACAGAACTACCGCTCTCTGGATTTTTTTTTTCCAACATTCTCTGTAAACTCTAGAGACTGTTGTGCATGAAAATCCCAGGAGATCAGTATTTTCTGAGATACTCAAACCACCCTGTCTGGCACCAAGAATCATTCCACGGTGAAAGTCACTTAGATCACATTTCTTCCCTGTTCTGATGTTTAGTCTGAACAACAACTGAACCTCTTGACCGTGTCTGCATGCTCTTATGTACTTTGTTGCTGCCACATGATTGGCTGATTAGAGGGCTGAAAATTCACTGATTCCACCTTCCCTTGCGGAAAACTCAAGTTGCACACTAGACTGTAAGACCATAAGTCATAAGAGCAGAAATAGTCTGTTCATCCTATTGACTTTACTGTCATTCTATCATGGCTGATTTTAAAGTTAAAAATTCAATATTCAAAGTAAATTTATTATCAAACTATGTATATTTTATACAAGCAACACACACAAAATGCTGGTGGAATGCAGCAGGCCAGGCAGCATCTATAGGAAGAAGTACAGTCCTGACGAAGGGTCTCGGCCCGAAACGTCAACTATACTCCTTCCTATAGATGCTGCCTGGCCTGCTGTGTTTCACCAGCAATTTGTGTGTGTTGCTTGAATTTCCAGCATCTGCAGATTTCCTTGAGTATACTTTATACAACACTGAGATTCGTCACAAATCAAAGAAACCCGATGGAACGCATTAAAAAAAGACTGTCAGACATCCAACGTTCAGAACCCTCTCAACCCCATTACCCTGCCTTCTTCCCATAACCTTAGATGGTCTTATTAATCAAGAACCTATCAACCGTTGCATTAAATGTACCTAAATTACTTGGTCTCTGCACTAATGAATTCCACAAATTCACCACTTTCTCACTGGTAAATTCCTCCTTATCTCTGGTCTAAAGGGATGTCCTTATATTCTCTCTGGCTCTAGACTCCCCCACTTAGAGGAAGCATCTTCTCCTCATTGACTCTCTTTAGGTCTTTCAGTAGGTTCCAATGAGAATCCTTCTCATTCTTCTAAACTCCAGCAAGTACAGGCTTAGAACCATCAAATGCTCCTCGTATATTAATGTTTAGTAGATTTCCATTCTAGACCCAGAGATGAATAGATTGGGAGATTGGACTTGCACCCAGTAAGTCTCTGCTTTCCAGGATTATTTCTGACTCATTTTACTGGTGAGCATCAGATTCTTTAGCTCTAAGGTAAATAGTTGCCTCAGTTCTCAGCCTGGCATTAAGGCTAATTTCCACATTGGGTTTACTTAGGATCGAAGCTCTAAGACTCCTTGCTCCCTCTCTCTTCTCCTTCCAAACTCATGGTCACTTGTACTGTCATGGTTCCATTTCCAATAATGCCCCTGTATTTCAGTGATTTAAATAATAAAACATGATTTCTTCATTAGCTGATCTACTTTAATGCCTTGAAATAAACACTGTAGTGATAAGTTGGAGGTTGCTGACAGATGAGAGTGGGACTGCTGTGGATGCAGGGTGGTGATGGAGGTCTGTGATTGGTTAAATCAGGATGCATCAGGGCTTGCTATGGCAACTGCACCTGACCACAAGAAACTGTAGAGGCACAGCTCAGTGCATCTCAGAAACCAGCCTCCCCTCTGTGGATTCTGCCTCAGTAAAGCAGCCAGCATAATCATGGACTCCACCCACAGTGAACATTGTCTCATTTCTCCTCTCCCTTTGAGCAGAAGACACAGAAAACATGTACCACCAGGCTCAAGAGCACCTTCTACCCCATTGTTTTTAGGCTATTAAATTGTTCCCTAGTTGGACTCCTGACCTCACAACCTACCTTGTTAACATCTTGCACCGTGTTTACCTGTAACAGTTACACTTTATTCTGCACTATTATTGTTTTACCTTAATGCACCGAGTAATAATCTGATCTTTATGAATGATATGGAAGACAAGGTTTTCACTTCACTCTCTTCATTTCCATGAGGTAACCTTTGACTAGTCCATACGACCATATGACCATAGGAGCAAAATTTGGCTGATCGACTCCGTTCCGCTAATCAGTCAGTTGATCCCTTTTTTCCCCTGCTCAGCCCCATTCCCTGGCCTTCTCTCCATAATCTTTGATGCTGTGTCTAATCAAGAACCTATCAAGCTCTGGCTGAAATACAACCTCCACAGCTGCCTGACGTAATAAATTCCACAAATTCACCACTCCCTGGCTAAAGAAATTTACATAGAAACATAGAAAATAGGTGCAGGAGTAGGCCATTCGGCCCTTTGAGCCTGCACCGCCATTCAGTATGATCATGGCTGATCATCCAACTCAGAACCCTGTACCTGCTTTCTCTCCATACCCCCTGATCCCTTTAGCCACAAGGGCCATAACTAACTTCCTCTTAAGTATAGCCAATGAACCGGCCTCAACTGTTTCCTGTGGCAGAGAATTCCACAGATTCACCACTCTCTATGTGAAGAAGTTTTTCCTCATCTCGGTCCTAAAAGGCATCCCCTTTACCTTAAACTGTGACCCCTCGTTCTGGACTTCCCCAACATTGGAAACAATCTTCCTGCATCTAGCCTGTCCAATCCCTTTAGAATTTTATACGTTTCAATAAGATCCCCCCTCAATCTTCTAAATTCCAGTGAGTATAAGCCTAGTCGATCCAGTCTTTCTTCATATGAAAGTCCTGCCATCCCAGGAATCAATCTGGTGAACCTTCTCTGTACTCCCTCTATGGCAAGAATGTCTTTCCTCAGATTAGGGGACCAAAACTGCACACAATATTCTAGGTACGGTCTCACCAAGGCCTTGTACAACTGCAGTAGAACCTCCCTGCTCCTGTACTCGAATCCTTTTGCTATGAATGCCAACATACCATTTGCCTTTTTCACCGCCTGCTGTACCTGCATGCCCACCTTCAATGACTGGTGTACAATGACACCCAGGTCTCGTTGCATCTCCCCTTTTCCTAATCGGCCACCATTCAGATAATAATCTGTTTTCCTGTTCTTGCAACCAAAGTGGATAACCTCACATTTATCCACACTAAATTGCATCTGCCATGAATTTGCCCACTCACCTAACCTATCCAAGTCACCCTGCATCCTCTTAGCATCCTCCTCACAGCTAACACTGCCACCCAGCTTCGTGTCATCCGCAAACTTGGAGATGCTGCATTTAATTCCCTCGTCTAAATCATTAATATATAATTTATATATAAATAAATAAACACACACACACACACACACACACACACACACACACACACACACACACACACACACACACACACACACACACACACACACACACACACACACACACACACACACACACACACACACACACACACACACATTTCTCCGCATCTCTGTTTAAAATGGACACCCCTCTATCCTGAAGCTGTGGCCTCTTGTCCTAAACTCCCCCACCATGGGAAATGTCCTTTTCACATCTCCTCTGTCTAGGCCTTTCAATGTTCGAACAGTCAATGCCTTCGTGCAAGAGTAAAAACTAAGGCAAGGATGCTATTTAGTGAAACACAGAGAGCAAGAAGAGCCAAGTTAAATCCGACTTATGCAATGAACTGGGCAGCCCAGTGAGATCTAGTGATGTCTGCGAGGCCACTGTAGGCTGAAGGCCTGGAGACAGCCTGATCTGGGGTGTGTGTTGTGGTGTATTAAGTTTTGTAAAAATATTAGACGGAAGTTTGAACAATTCCAAATGACACTTTAACTCTTTGTGAGCTCGCAGCATGTAAGATGTCTGTACAAGTTAAGCACTGTATGTTTGTTAAATGTTTGCTAATAGTGGCTGCTTTCTTTCTAGCCTCAGCCACAGTGCCATCAGGATGTCTGACAAAGAACGTAAGAGTTGTTTGAATGAAAAAATCCATGCTGAATTAGTGGCATGAGAAGAAGAGTTTGTCTTTCTCTGTGCATCTCTCTATGTGTGTGGATTGAACCCCTATTTATTAGTTTGGGTCTTTTGTGTCTGATCAACCCGACCCATTACAGGATTGGAGGATTGTCTGTGTGTATGTGTGTGGGAGGGAGGAAAGAGGCTGAATTTGCTGCTTGCGTTGTTCTGCTGAACATTGTGGGCATGCTATGTAAGGCGCTGGAATGTGTAGCGCTACTGGCAGGCTGCCCCACCCGCATCCTTTTGGTTGTGTTGGTTAGCGCAAAGACGCATTTCACTATGTTTCTATGAAAATGTGATAATGAATCTGAATCTGATTCTGAATATGATGCAGGATATTGGGTCATTACTATGAAGTCGAACGCGATACAGGCAGTTTCATAATGAGGCAGAGTTGGTTTTGGTTGTCTGTGGTTTCCGACGATGACGTAACCTGTGCGGGAGGAGTCTTACAGTGAACAGGCCATTGCACTGGGGCAGTTCCACTCTCTTGGCCTCAAAAATCTTGGTCCAATGATACAAAAAAAAACCGTTCACACTGGAGAATTCATCGACTGCGGTGAACAGCCAAGACACCTTCTGTGCAGTATGATACAGAGATCCGGTACACTGCAGAAGTATATAAAGCTAAATCAATAAACAGTGTGAAGAAGTAGTGAGGTAGTATTCTTGGACTCTATGTCCATTCAGAAATCTGGTGGCAAAGGGGAAGATGATGTTCCAGAATTGTAGAGTGTGTGTCTTCAAGATTTAGATGATGGAATAGATGGCTTTGTTGCTCAGTTTGCAGATGATATGAAGATTGGTGGAGGGGCAGGTAGGGTTGAGGAAACAAATAGGCTGCAGAAGGACTTAGACAGATTAGGAGAATGGGCAAGAGGGTGGCAAATGAAATGCAATATTGGCAAATGCATGGTCATGCACTTTGGTAGTAGTAATAAATGTGCAGACGATTTTCTAAATGTGGAGAAAACCCAAAAATCTGGGATGCCCAGGGACTTGAGAGTCTTTGTGCAGAACACCCGAAAGGTTAGCTTGCGGGTTGAGTCAGTGGTGAGGAAGGTAATTGCAATGCTAGCATTCATTTCAAGAGGTCTAGAATACAGAAGTAGGGATGTGATGCTAAGGTTTTATAAGACACTGAGTAAGGCCTCACCTTGAGCATTGTGAACAGTGTTGGGCTCTTCACCTAAGAAATGATGGAAAGGGTCCGGGGCTGTTCACAAGGATGATTCCGGCAATGAAAGGGTTAACATACAAGGACCGTTTGATGGCTCTAGGTCCGTGCTCACTGGAATTTAGAAGGACGGGGGTGATCTCATTGAAACCTTTCGAATGTTGAAAGGCCTGGACAGAGTAGATGTGGAAAGGATGTTCCCCATGGTTGGGGGAGTCTGGGACAAGAGGGCACAGCCGGGAAATAAAGGATCAGCCATGATTGGTTGGCAGATTATGGACTTCCTAAAAAGATCACTGTGCTTTCAACGACAAGCTGTGGATCTCCAATGAGTTGGATACGCTCAAATCTGCACAGGATCATGCATATGGGTCTGAAAACGGTGGAACATATCTCTGTAAAATGGCACGTTAGTAAAGCTCTGAAAGTGGTTAAAGCACCTAAAACAGAATATTAGAAAAGCTGCAGGCCCTGGCAGTGTCTCACCTTGTGCGCTAAAGCCCGGATCAGCCAACACTTGTCTTCACTGAGATATTTAACCCCTCCCAGCCGCTGCAATCATACAGGGTCCTGGACTGCTCTAAAGTTGCCGCAATTGTTCCAGTTCCCAAAAAAGACAAGATTACTGGACTTAATGATTATAGGCCACTCGCTCTGACTTCAGTAGTTATGAAAACCTTTAGTGTCTGATGTTGGCCTGCCTTAAGTCCATTACTGATCCTATTCTTGACCCACTGCAGTTCGCTCATAGAGCAAACCACTCTGTAGTGGATACAGCTAATTTGTGCCTTCATTACATTCTTCAACATTTGGACTCTCTCAACTCCTACGTGAGGATCTTTTTTTGTGTATTTTAACTCCACTTTCAACATTACAGTTCTGGGGTTGCTCCACAGCGAGTGAACCCAGCCAGCCGTACCCTACTGTATATGTCAATGGATTATGAACTTCCTGACCGTAAGGAAGCAGTATGTAATGCTGGGCTCCTACTTGTCCGATCCAGAGTCTGTAAGCACAGGCTCTCCCCAGGGCTGTGTTCTTTCACCCACCCTTCTCCTGTTCTCACTTTATACAACTGACTGTACCTCCACAGACAAATCCAATTAAAATCCTAAAGTTCGCGGGTGACACGACTCTAGTTGGTCTCATCTCTAATAATGATGTGACCCGCTATCAAAGAAAGGTAGATCATCTTGCAGTGTGGTGTGCTCATAACAGCCTGGAGCTTAATGCTATCAAGACAGTGGAAACGAGGATCGACTTCCCCCCTACAACCTTCTACCTGCCCACCCCCCCTTGAAAACTAATGATCAGGCTGTGTCTGTGGGAAAGTCAGTCAAATTTCCAGGAATTACGGATACATTGAAGCGGGACACGCACATTACGCTCATCACTAGGAAAGCCCAGCAGAGACTGCTCTTCCTATGCCAGTTTAGAAAACTTAACGACTCAGGGCATGTCTCATGATTTTTTTTACTCAGCCAGCATTGAGAGTGTTGTGACCACTTCTATCACTGTTTGCTTTCCCGCTACCTCCTCCTTCTCCAAGACCGGGTTGGAGCGAGTGGTCCAGTCAGCGGAGAAGATCATCGGCTGTCAGCTACCGACATTAAAAGGTTTGTTCAACGTTTTTCTTTTTGTAACAGAAAAGAGCTGGAAAAATTACTGCTGATTCCCACCCACCCTCACCGTCACTTTTTCACCGAATTACCATTAGGGAGATATTGCAAATCCATCACCACCAGGACTATCCATCAGGTCTGAATCTTCCTTCCTGTAGCTATCCAGCTTCTCAACAAAACTCACTCAGGTGTAGTACCTGAAATGTCCCTGCACAACATTCAGTAATTGGTCTTTCCTGCTCTCCTTGTTCTGTTGATAATTATTGAATCTGTTCATATATTCACATTTGACCATATAACCATATTAACAATTACAGCACGGAAACAGGCCATCTTGGCCCTTCTAGTCCGTGCCAAACACTTACTCTCACCTAGTCCCACTGGCCTGCACTCAGCCCATAACCCTCCATTCCTTTCCTGTCCATATACCCATCCAATTTTACTTTAAATGACAATACCGAACCTGCCTCTACCACTTCTACTGGAAGCTCGTTCCACACAGCTACCACTCTCTGAGTAAAGAAATTCCCCCTCGTGTTACCCCTAAACTTTTTCCCCTTATCTCTCAACTCATGTCCTCTTGTTTGAATCTCCCTTACTCTCAATGGAAAAAGCCTATCCACGTCAACTCTATCGATCCCTCTCATAATTTTAAATACTTCTATCAAGTCCCCCCCTCAACTTTCTATGCTCCAAAGAATAAAGACCTAATTATTTAAGTTTGATTATTGATGTTTACACTAATTGTTGATTGCTCAAAGCTGTTTGCACTATTGTCTTGTAAATTGTTGGTTGCTATTGTGTTGTCCGTTATGGTATTGTCCTGTGTTTTATGCTTGGCCCTGGACCACGATCAATTCTGGTTTGCTTCACAGACTGGCAATAAAGTGAATCTGATGTGTTTTTAAAATTCTGGACAAACCGAGTCATGGTAAACCTTATTCAGGACCCTGCCCCATCCTTCCACGTTGAGACGGTAACGAGTCTGCATGCATTGCAGCCTATGTACTTGATCTCCCTATTGCCACTTTATTCCTGAGGGAGAGCTTGGCACTGTCTCCAGGGCTAGCTGCAAGCAAGAAGCTGAGAACACTTCTCCCTCTGCCAAAACTAACAGTGTTGCACTTACATTAACAAAATCAGTCTGAGGAGGGGGAGCTTAGCACCCTGTTGCAGCCTCCCGCTGCGTTAACCAGAACAAGGGCCTCCTTATGGATGCAGCTGTCCAATCCAATTAACTTAACGATCACGAGTAACATTCCAGATAGCCAAAGGTTGAAAAACAATGTGGCGTTGCACAATTGGTACAAAGTGAACGAATTCTCCCGTATAATCACTCATTTCCCCTCTTTGATCTGTTGTTGTTCTGAAGCGTCACCAGCTCAGCTCAAAAGGAGTATTGTTACAACCCATATAGGATCCACAGTTCCTGAACTAATTTGATCATAAACATATTACTCCAACACAAACTGTAAAAGTGAAAATAAAATGGTCATCTATGATGTATTTAAAATTTGACTTGAAATCCAGCTGAGAGAAAATCCTAACCTCATTCGTGATGGCTTTAACAAATAGTGACCAGGGAAAGCGTTTAGTGAAAGTCAAAGTAAATAAAGGCAGAGTTAAAGTAAAGCAAAGGATGCAATGCCGAGGCTTCATTGTGAGCAGTTTTGGGCCCCTTATCTAAGAAAAAATGTGCTGGCATTGGAGAGGGTGCAGAGGAGGTTCACGAGAATGGTTTTGGGAATGAAAGGGTTAACGTGTGTGGAGCGTTTGATGGCTCTAGGCTTGCACTTGCTGGGGTTTGGAAGAATGAGGGGGAATTTCAGAGAAAACTTTTGAATATTGAAAGGCCTGGATAAAGTGGATGAGGAGAGGCTGTTTCCTACAGTGGCAGAATCTAGGTCCAGAGGGCACAGCCTCGGGATATAGGGACGTCCATTTAGAACAGAGATGAGGAGGAATTTCTTTAGCCAGAGGTTAGTGAAGTTGTGGAATTAGTTGGCACAGATGGCTGTGGAGGCCAAGTCTTTGGTTTAATTTAAAACAGAGGTTAATAGTTTCTGGATTAGTTAGGGTGTCCAAAGTTACGAGCAGAAGGCAGGAGAATGGGATTGAGAGGAATAATAAATCAGCCAGGATGAAATGGTGGAGCAGACTCAATTGACCATATGGCCTAATTCTGCTCCTATGCATTATGTTCTTATGGTCCTATGGTCTGAATGTATTATCAAAGTACGTATATGTCATCATATTCATTTTCTTGCAGGCATTTCCAGGAAAATAAAGAAATACAATAGAATTTATGAAAACTGTACATAAGTAAAGACTAGCAAACAACCAATGTGTCAAACCCATTACAGGAGCCATTATGGTTATAGTTGCATTGTTCTTTCTCTTTGTATGTTTATGCTCTGTGTAGAGTGATTGTGGGCTCAAGCCTGTCTCCAGAGATTTGAGCCCAAGGTTTGCTCTATCTGTGAATGTGTGTTGTCTCATCATCTATGAAACAGCATCCTTTTTGACCCTGGAGGACAGGCTGGAATATTTGCCCCTGATGTCCTGACCAACCTTTAACTCTCAACCAACATACATAAAACAGTTTTCCCAGTCATTACCACAATGTGCTTTCTGGGATCATGTTAAATGCGAATTTACTGGAACATATCATGTATTGTTATATTGATTATTCTTCAAAAACCCTTTGGGATGGCCTGATGTCAGGAAAGGAACTAAATAAATGGAACTACATTTCAGTTTCCTGCTGTCTTTATCTATTTTTGGCTAACAATAGTTAGTGCATTGTTTGTGCTGTGCTGATAGTCTCCAGCTTTGATCTCTGGACTGTGCGTTGACTGTTTTGTGGGTCTGGAGAACAAGATAACATGCACAACACGCTGGAGGAACTCAGCAGGTCGGGCAGCATCTGTGGACACGAACAGTCAACATTTCAGGCCAAGACCCTTCATCCTCTGTCCTCTGTCAGGACTCAGTCCTGAGGAAGGGTCTCGGCCCGAAACGTTGACTGTCCATGGCCACAGATGCTGCCTGACCTGCTGAGTTCCTATAGCGTGTTGTGTGCATTGCTTTGACCCCAGCATTTGCAGAGTACTTTGTGTTGGAGAACAAGATATTGAGTCTATAGGGGAAATTACCCTGATTAGTGCTTGTCAACTACTTCTCAGCTCTAAGAAAAAGAAGTTTCATGGATGTTGCATCTGGACAAGATAAGGCTCTGGTTTCAATCTGTGATCCAATATCCATAAAACAGGCTGCCAACACAGCATATGGAATTCCACTCTCCACGGGAGTCATTGTCCTTCAAAGCATGAGTGATAATTGTTATGCTAAAAAGTGAAAAACAGATGATCAAATCTTTTACACTTACAGTATATAATTGGTACTATTGCGATTGTTAAAAACATAGGAACATACACAACATAAAACTTTCAGAATTCCAGAGATTATCAATTAACTATCGACAGAGAGCTATTGTTAAAGCAGAACTTGGATCCTGTGCTCTCGTCAGTTTTGGCCTTATGAAATGAATCCTATAGGTATGGTTCAAGAGTAACTGAGGGTGGAAAGAGGCCCAGATGTACAGTATATGCTACTCCATTATTTCATTACCATCAGAGAGAAGGTATAGAAACCAAAGTGCTTTAAGATCAGCTTCTTCTCCTCCGCTATCAGGTTTAATATCATTGGCATATGTCGTGAAATTTGTTGACTTTGTGGCAGCAGCAATACATAATAATAGAGAAATAAATCTGCAAATTACTTATACACATGCATGCGCGCACGTGCACATGCACACACACACACACACACACACACACACACACACATATAAAATAATTAAATTAAGAAAATAGTGCAAAAATAGAAATAAAAATGTAGTGAGGTAGCGCTCATGGATTCAATTTCCATCGGAAATCAGATGGCAGAGAGGTAGAAACTGTTTCTGAATGAAGTGTGTGCGTACAGGGTTCTGTACCTCCTTCCTGACGGTAGCAATGAGAAAAGGCATGACCAGGCTGATGGGGATCCTTAATGATGAACGCTGCCTTTTTGAGGCATCGCTCCTTGAAGACGTCCTGGAACTGTGAAGGTTCGTGCCTGTGATGGAACTAACTACGTTTACAATTCTCTGCAACTTTCTTCCATCTTGTGCAGTTGCCCCGCCACTCACCTGTAGCAGATGGTGATGCTGCCAGTTAACATGCTCTCCATGTTATGTCTGTAGACATTTTCAAGTGTTTTTGGTGATATACCAAATCTTCTCAAACTCCCAATGAAATATAGCTGCTGTCATGCCTTCTTTGTAGACTCGATTGATATGTTGGGTTCAGGTTAGATCCTCGGAGATAGTGACACGTGGGAACTTGAAATTGCTCACTCTCTCCACTTCTGATCCCTTTATGAGGATGGTGTGTGTTCCCTCATCTTACCCTTTCTGAAAATTTCTGAATTGTCCATGAACTTACCTCACTATTGATCACTACTTCCCTATTTCACTCTCATTTTGCACTACATATAATTATATTATATACGTAATTTTTTATTAAAATTGATAGCAATTTTATGTATTGCACTGTACTGTTGCCACAGAACAATAAGTTTCTTGAAATGTCAGTGATAATAAACCAGATTCTGATTCTGCCTTTAACAGAGCAGTTTATAACTCAAATGGGATCCTCACCTTTGTAAATCAAGGCTTAGCATATATGGTAAATGGTTAAATTGGACTTTGATAGAATAAAGGTCGGGTCAAAACTAAAGGGTCCATTTTTGATTAGCACAGTTTAGGAAGGGTATTAATGTCCTGCAGAAGAAGAAGATAATGGTCACTTGACCATGCCCAGGGACTAGGGATTTCAGTTACAATGAATGATTAGATCGGACTTACAGTTTGTGAACAAGTTGCTTGCTACCGGACAATTCCGCACATGCTCAGGTGGTTGCTCGTGTTGTAGCTGTGTGAGCCTTGGTCAAGTCAAGTCAAGTCGCTTTTATTGTCATTTCAACCATAACTGCTGGTACAGTACACAGTAAAAACGGAACAATGTTCCTCCAGGACCCTGGTGCTACATGAAACAACACAAAACTACACTAGACTATGTGAATCAACACAAAGCTACATTAGACTTCAGACCTACACGGGGCTGCATAAAGTGCACAAAACAGTGCAAACAAGACAATAGGCACAGTAAAGGGCAAATTACAATATAATAAATGATGTAAATGTAAATATAAACAATGTAAACAATGTTTTAGTAGGAATTGAGAAAGAAATGACAAAATTGCAAAGGGAGTGGAGGTGTGTGTGTGTGTGTGTGTGTGTGTGTGTGTGTGTGTGTGTGTGTGTGTGTGTGTGTGTGTGTGTGTGTGTGTGTGTGTGTGTGTGTGTGTGTGTGTGTGTGTGTGTGTGTGGTTATTGGGAGAGGAGAGAAGAGAGAATATCTGAGGTAGGTGGGGTCTTTGCCGGCAGCAAAAACTACAGACAAAATCCGTAGAAAGGAGACTGGAACTGTGACGTGCTGAGCTGTGTCCACAATTCTCTGCAGTTTCTTGCAGTCACATGCATAGCAGTTGCCTGAGCTGAGCTTGGTTCGAGACCCTGCAACCTCTGAAGTACTACAGCAGAAGTTGGCCGGCTCCATAGCCTTTACTTTATTCCGTGTTCTCAGGTGGTCCTCAATATCTCCTGGAGGAAATCAAGCTGTGATGGTGGGGGTATCAGGAAGAAGCTGAGATGGATCAGTTAATCGGCACTTCTGACAGAACTCGGCCGAGAATGCTTTAGCATTCGTGTGCTGAGCCTTGCTATTGTTGAGAATGGAAGTATTCTTGGAACCTCCTCCTCCACTTAGGTGTTTAATTGTTTTTCATCATTCACGACTGGATGGCAATGCACATTGTGAAGTCAGCAGTGAAAGCTCTTTTATTAGTTGTGGATAAAGGTCAAACTGGAAGGATCTATCAGTAGAAGGATACTTTAATTTTATAAAGTACAGTACTTACGGCTTCTGATTTGTTCCCATGGTATACACATATGCATTTTTCATGGATGGCTAAGTCTGCTTTGCTGCAAGAAATTCAAGGGAATATCCTTGATTGCAGAGACACAAAAGGCTGCAGATGCTATTTATTTTCCGCAGAGGTTGTCTGACCTGCTAAGTGTTTTTGACATTTCCTGCTTTTGTTCTAGAAATCTTCTGTTCTAACTTAGTGTGAAAGGCGCAAACATTCAGTTCAATTCAAGTTTAGTTGTCATTCAACCGCACATGAGTACTCATGAATGCAGCCAAACGAGACAGCGTTACCATGGGGTCAAGGTGCAAGGTACAGTACCGACAGTCACACACAGTATGGCACACACAAGAAAGCAAGCAAAAATAGTATTGCAATCAGAGAGTAAAAGAGACCCAGAACTCATGTTATCAAACCACAGTCGATAACGGGCACGGTAGAGCTCATCTCCCACCAGGTGAAAACTGGGAGGCAGCGGCGATTCCAGACTGGACACTGCACACCACCTCCAATGCCTCCCTCCCTCAGTGACACTGTGGCCTGAGGCCCAGTCCTCCCACATATAAGACAACAAACCCATAACGACGCAGAATATGCACGTATATAGACAATAGGTGCAGAAGTAGACCATTCGGCCCTTCGAGCCTGCACCACCATTTTGAGATCATGGCTGATCACCTACTATCAATACCCGGTTCCTGCCTTGTCCCCATATCCCTTGATTCCCCTATCCATAAGATACCTATCTAGCTCCTTCTTGAAAGCATCCAGAGAATTGACCTCCACTACCTTCCGAGGCAGTGCATTCCAGACCCCCACAACTCTCTGGGAGAAGAAGTTTTTCCTTAACTCTGTCCTAAATGACCTACCCCTTATTCTCAAACCATGCCCTCTGGTACTGGACTCTCCCAGCATCTGGAACATATTTCCTGCCTCTATCTTGTCCAATCCCTTAATAATCTTATATGTTGCAATCAGATCCCCTCTCAATGTGGTTGATGCGGTAGTCCAGATTCCCCAGCCATCGAGTTCATCTGTCGACCACAATACAGCACACAGGCCTCATACGTGTATACCATGGGAGCAAATCATGAAGCAATAAGTACTTTATAAATATTCAGTTAAACCAAATTCTGAGAGCACGTTTGACTTTCTGTGCATGGGAAAATGTAAAGTAGCATCAGAGTTGGAGTGGGACGCACAACCCCTCTGCCATTTAATGTTGATCCTGTGTCTCAAGTGCACCGTCCTTGAAAGACACCGGCAGTGGGATCAGTGGGCCTCTGTTGAGACTTCTGCTGGTTTTAGCCTTGAGGTTTAGAGTGGAGGAGAACTGAAAAACCAACCTCATGAATTTTGAGTGCATTTGAAGCCAAATCCCATACAAACGATTTGGCAAACCACATTCTAACTACTGGTGCTGACATGTAGTCTAGGCAGGCCCATGAATGAAGACAAGTTACTGGTACATGTGAGAAGAGTGGAACGAATGATTGCATCAAGCGTACAGTTTTCATAATAAATTGGTCAATAGTGAATTCAGCCTCAAATCTCAAGCCCAAAGTACACTCAATTCAGTGGAAGCAAATGCAATAGGGTCTTTTAAGAGCCTTTTAGATAGGTACATGGAGTTTAGAAAATTAGAGGGCTATGCACTATGGAAATTCTAGGTTGTTTCTAGAGTAGATTACATGGGTCGACACAACATTGTGGGCCAAAGGGCCTGTAATGTGCTGTAAGTTCCTATGTTCTATGTTCACAAGGAGTTCAATTCTGGGTCTTAGCACTCAGATCTGCAGCTGGATCTTCAACTTCCTCACAGACAGGACCCAGGCTGTAAAAATAGGGGACAAGCTCTCCTCTACAATCACTCTGAGCACCGGTGCCCCACAAGGCTGTGTACTCAGCCCCCTGCTGTACTCACTGTGCACCCATGATTGTGTAGCCAAGTTTCCATCAAACTCAATACATAAGTCTGCTGATGACACCACAACTGTAGGCCGTATCTTGGGTAATGATGAGTCTGAGTACAGAGAGGAAATTAAGAACCTGGTGGGATGGTGTGAAGACAATAACCTATCCCTCAATGTCAGCAAGATGAAGGAATTGGTTGTTGACTTCAGAAGGAGTAGCGGACTGCACAACCCCATCTACATCTGTGGTGCGCAGGTGGAACAGGTCAAAAGCTTTAAGTTCCTCGGGGTGAATATCACAAATGACTTGACTTGGTCTAACCAAGCAGAGTCCACTGCCAAGAAGGCCCACCATCGCCTTTACTTACTGAGAAAGCTGAAGAAATTTGGCCTGTCCCCTAAAACCCTCACTAATTTTTATAGGTGCACCGTAGAAAGCGTTTTTCTAGGGTGCATCACAATCTGGTATAGAAGTTGTCCTGTCCAAGACCGGAAGAAGCTGCTGAAGATCCTGAACATAGCCCAGCACATCACACAAACCAATCTTCCATCCTTGGACTCACTTTACACCGCACACTGCCAGGATAATCAAGGACACGACCCACCCAGCTAACACACTTTCTGTCCCTCTTCCCTCTGGGAGAAGGCTCAGGAGCTTGAAGATTCATACAGCCAGATTTAGGAACAGCTTCTTTCCAACTGTGATAAGACTGCTGAACGGATCCTGACCCGGATCTGGGCCGTACCTTCCAAATATCCGGACCTGACTTGCACTACCTTACTTTCCCTTTTCTATTTTCTAATTATGATTTATAATTTAATTTTTTATTATATTTACTTCGATTTGTACTTCAGGGAGCGAGAAGCGCAGAATCAAATATTGCTGTGATGATTGTACGCTCTAGTATCAATTGTTTGGTGACAATAAAGTAAAGTAAGTAAAGTTGGGCATTTCTGTGGGAAGCAAGAAGCTGCTGGTGGAACTCAGTGGGTCAGTCAACATCTGCAGAAGGAAATGGAGAGTCAAAGTTTCAAGTGGAGAACCTTCATCTGGACTGGGTATTTTTATTTAGCATCATAGAGTCAAGGAGTACTACAGCACAGAAACAGTCCCATCTGATCTATGCAAAGTATTAATCTGCCTAGTCAATCAACCTTCACCTGGACCATAGCCTCCCATACCTCTCCTATTTCAGTTTTTCTTAAAGATTGCAGTCATTAAAGAGAAGGACTATACTTCAATCTAACATATTAATAATAATTATTATTAATTATAATTATTAGTATTTTGTAGAACATTTAACTTTAAAATAGAAGATGATAGAGAGAGAAAAAGAGCTAACATTTCTTTGATTCTGGTTTGTTCAAATTGATAGATACTAGCAGATTCGAGAGCCTCTTCTTTTTAAACTTGCATTGGATTTTCACTGTAAAAGTGTGGTCCGACGCGTAAGGTATGAGGGTCACATTCCTGAGTCAAGACCACCAAAAATAGACAGAGCGAAGGTGGCATGGAAAAGCTCCTGATAAGGAATCCCAACTATGCTACACTTCTGGTTTTTGAGAGTATGCCACACTTCAGATTGCAGCCCAACTTCATTCCTTCAACAGACACCTAGGAGTTCAGGCTTTAAAAGCCCACAGTCGCCACTCAAAAAGGTATTTGCATTTTTGCAGACAGATTATCAAAAGGTTAAAGTATCTCTTAGCAGCCAGTCAGTCAGAGAGCCCTGCCATAAATACCAAGCAGCTTGATGTAATAACCATTCACTAATCAAGAGCTAGTACTTATGGAAAATCAGGACAACTGCCTGAGCTTCTCCAGCCTCAATCATTCTGGACAGATTATTCCCATTTTTCCACAGCAGATTCCCTTTTTTTAAAATCTAGTTTGCTCTTCAAGACTGTTAGCCATGTTATCACTTGCTTATTACCCCACTGCTGATTTTCCCAGACATTAACCCACATTAGGCAGGCTATTGATTTGGATACAATCATTCAAAGCTCTTTGATAATGAATGGTCTGATTAAGAAACAATTAGACTACCTGTTGTCTTTTCTCTTCAGCAGGCAATTGCACTTGGTGTCCACTATATTAGGTACCTGATAAAGTGGTCACTGAGTGTACCTCTGTATGTTCGTGCTCTTCTGCTGCTGTAGCCCATCCATTTCAAGGTTCAACATGTTGTCCTTTCAGAGTTGCTCTTCTGAACACCATTGTTATTTGAGTTACTGTCACCTTCCTGTCAGCTTGAACCAGTCTGGCCATTCTCCTCCTTCACTAACAAGGCATTTTTCTTTTTGTTTCTCACACCAGTCTCTGCAAACTCTAAAGACTGTTGTGCACAAAAATCCCAGGAGATCAGCATTTTCTGAGACACTCAAACCACCCTGTCTGGCACCAACAATCATTCCACGGTCAAAGTCACTTATGTCACATTTCTTCCCCATTCTGATGTTTGGTCTGAACAACAACTGAACCTCCTGACCATGTCTGCATGCTCTCATGCACTGAGTTGCTGCCTCATGATTGGTTGATTAGATATTTACATTAACGAGCAGGTGTACCTAATAAAGAGGGCACTGAATGTATTTCTCAAACTGAAAGTATGGGGATAGTGGATGAGAGAGAGTACAGACCCTTTTTCAATGTAATTTTCAGTGACAGACCTTCTGCTGCATAAGGCAAAGTAAACACTTCACAGCTGTTGGACTCTGATGCTCTAAAACGTGCAATATCAAGAGGCTTGTTTTTGTTTTTGCTTTTTGTGCTTGAACTTTGTGATCAGCCGCACTAATTTGCTATGGCTATTCTGATACTCTTGTTCTACCTTGGTGGTTCGCTGTGATCTTTAGATCCCTCCCGCCCAACTGCCGTCACCTGGGTTGCATCTGTGCTCATTTCAAAGCTTTCGCTGCTGAGGCACACTGCTATGCAAATGGTTTTGCACCCCAACCAAATACGAAAAGGAATAAATTGAAAAGTCATCTTTCCAACTATTTGTGCCATTTCTCTCTAGATTGAATTCAACAAGAGGGGCATCACGTAATTAGTACATGTTGATATATAATGTAATCCCAAAACTTTACTGTTTTGGGATTACAAAAGCATTACTGAAAAATGGTAAGAATAGATTGTCATACACTTCCATCTTGATCTTTCTATCTCTTTCTCTTTGGACTGTCTTTCAAGGACTCTACAATTCACGATCTTAATATTATTCTTTTATTCATTTATCTTTGTACAGTTTGTCTTCTTTTGCTTGTCTGCTTGTCCATCTTTGTATTGATTCTGTAGTATTTCTTTGCATTTACTGTGAATGCCTGCAAGAAAAAAGTCTTGGGGCAGCATGTGGTGACGTATGCTTACATTGATAATAAATTTACTTTGAGCTTTGAAGTTTGAACTCCAAAAAGTTTCACTATGTGAGTACCAAATTCAAATCCATTCAAATTCTGCTCTAACCATTTTTGAATATAATAAATCATGTTCAGGATCGAATTAGGCAACCATACCCATAACAGTTGTAAATCACGTGAAATATAGTAAAAATCCTGATAAGGGGTCTTGGACTGTACACCTCTTCCTGTACCTGGGTCCGTAGCTTCCAGTAAAGCATAGGTCATCAATAATCTCCCATCTCCATCGTCCTCTGAAGTTGATGGTCTGGTTGGAGTTCATCTATAGACATCCATTAGTCTCGTGAGACCATGGATTTGTACCTTGGAAGGTTTCCAGGGCGCAGGCCTGGGCAGGGTTGTATGGGAGACCGGCAGTTGCCCAAGCTGCAGGCCTTCCCCTCTCCACGCCACCGATGTTGTCCCACTAGGGCACTAGGACCCAAGCAGCTTGGCACTGGTGTCCTCTGTTTTTAAGCGTCTTGCTCAAGGACACAACGCGCTATCTCAGCTGAGGCTCAAACCAGTGACCTTCAGATCACTAGACCGATGCCTTATCACCTAGGCCGCGCGCCAACATTTGGAGTTCATCAATGCTTCTGCAATCCATTGCATCCACTGTACTGGGGATCGGCCCATACAGCTTCACCAGAACGCTGTTGGCTGGCCTTATCCATTTCCACCTCTAGCAATGAGGGTGTAGGGTTGGACTTTGAGAGGCCTCAGCCTGTAACGTTGTTTATTTCTCTCCACAGATGCCGTCTGACCCACTGAGTTTCCCCATCATTTTCTGTGTATTGATCTGGATTGCCAACATTTGCAGGATCTCTTGTGTTTGTGAAATAAAATGATAGACTGCCATTAATTTAGGTTTGTGTGGCACAGAAAGGTGTAAGATGGTCCTGTGCTTATAGTCATAGAGTCATACAGCATTGAGGTATGACTTCAGGCCAACAAATCCATGCCGAGCAAGCACCAGTTATCATTAATCCTATCCTTCCTCTGACATCTTCATAAACTCCACCCTCACCACCATTTTCCTGCCTCCCACCTACCCTAAAGCCATGGTCAGCAGCAAATTAAGCTACTGAACAAATATGTCTTCAACATGCGGGAGGAAACCATACCGCTCAGAGGAACTCACATAGTTGCAGTGAGAATCTGTAAATTCACACGGACAACACCTAAGGTCAGGATGAAACCCTTGCCTCTGATGCTGTAAAGCAGCAGTACTAACCTCTGCATTGCTCTGTCACCCGATTATAAATGCTTCTCTTCAGCTTAATTCTGGTGTATAAAGGGGGTATTTCCCTCTGTCTGAAATGGTGGGAGAAGCAGATTCACTTTGAATTTGTCAAAGGAAATTGAAAATCATCCTGAAATGGCAAAACTTGCAAGGCTTTGAGGAAAGAAATTTTCCAAGATACAAAGTTTGCCTTGTGGACCACATATTACTATGAAATGTAACTTATCCCACTTAAGATCATCAGTCAGTCATGAGACATAGGCTGAGAAATATTGTTAAACATTGTGAAATTTATAGATTTGGCCTTTTAAACCTTGATTCAGTTCTTCCACCAGCACCATGCCCCAGAACTGTTGTTGGTTGCACTCCCACATTGCAGGAGTGATTTTAAGTTCAAATCCCACTCGAGAGAATTAACCTCATAAATCCCAGCTGGCAATGCAGCGTAGTACTGAGGGAGTTCTGCACTACAGTGCGTGTCATCTTTCAGATGCAGTGAAGGGACGGAGACTCTCAGGAAGAGCTAAGTAAATCACCCCTTGCTATTTTGTCATTACCCCTGCTGTTTTAATAATCAATCAACATAATTAGAACAGATTATTTGTCATAATCACATTGCTGTTGTCAGAAAATTCCACGTGTAAATCAGCTGCCACCTATCAAATTGCAGTTAAAAAATCATAGCCTTAGAAGTGTTATGTGATATGCTTAGAGTATTAGTACTGCTATGCAGATTGGGTGGCGGGTTGCAGATACATCTCTACCAGAGGAGGTGTCAAGTGTTCCTTCCCTCCGCTAGCCTGCAGGTCACCCTTGGGCAAGATACAGCACCAATACGATCAGGGGAACATGAAGCCATGGGAGCAGGAGGTGGACGGTTGCATGAGAAGCTGGTGCACATCACAAGTCCTGGTTATGCGCCCACTGACGCCAGACAGACAATCTCTGAAGATAATGGCTGGGGTCACCCGTCTTGTAAAGACACTGGCCAGAAGAAGGCAATGGCAAAGCACTTCTATAGAAAGATTTGCCAAGAACAATCAATCGTGGTCATAGAAGGGCCATGATTGCCCATGTCGTATAACAAGGGGCTTAACAAACAAAAGATACAAAATAATTCTGTATTTCCAGAATCTGCAACATCTCTTGTGCTTATACAAAATATGCTGCTGTTCAATTTTTATTGTCTTTCAAATGGCCTGTTCTCAATCCTAAAGAAATCAAATGTTTCTTCATTGTCACTTGTCAGAAACGAGCCACGCTCCCGAATAATGGCTTCAAGACAAATTCAAGGAAACAAAGTTTATTAACAGTTCTGCAGAGCTGGGCCCCCTCAGAGAAGGGAACCCTGAACCTTACAGGGCAGCAGGTTTTATCCTTCTTCCTTACCACCCCCCTCCCTGACTCCATTCCATATTTGGAGTTGTTTTTTTTACACGTTTCTGTAAAACAATAGTCCATATCTCAGGACTTCAATGATTCCACAAACAGTTAATTTTGTCAAGGCTTCTGCATTCATAATTAGATCACACTTGTTTACAGACTTTAACCCGGACATAATTAAATCACAGTTGTCCCTAGACATAATTAAATCACATTTGTCCTTTGACTTTAACCCGGACCTGTCAGAAACGCACATCTTAATTTTGAATCTTACAATAAATACCACCCTTTTTCTTTTTAAGATGTGCGTTTCAGCTAGCATTTCTCTCACTCCCAGGGGGCCCACCTTCTTCTTTAATAGCATAAGTTTTAGCTCGTTTGTCCCATGATGGGATATCGCTACTGTCTGGAACTGGGATACGTTACGCCTGACCAGTGCCTGTATACAAGGAATCAAGCACGGCAGGATCAAGAGAATCATTAGACCCCCGCCTGCTACTAGGAGAGCGGTACGCCACCAGCTCCCCCCTAGTAGCCCGTCTAGCCAACTCATGTTCCCCAGGGATCTCCAGGTTTGTACTGGCACGTGGGCCAGCTTCCGAATTTTGTCGGATATTTTCAACACGGCCTTTCCACTGTCGTCTATCTTAAGGCAACAGTTTGTAAGATTGAACTTCCCACATACCCCGCCTTCAGAGGCCAATAGGTAATCCACAGCCAGCCTGTTCTGGTATATTGCTGTTCGCATCTGGCTCTGCTGTTTTGCCAACAGCTCCAATGCCAGTGCCGTTTGATTGGTTATCACTTCCACCACCGCCTGCAGTCTAATAATTCGGTTTAACATGTAGACAGGAGTGCGATACCCCCACGACCCATCCTGGGCCCAGGTCGCTGGCCCATAGTATTCAATGATGCGAGCCGGTGGCCACTCATCACCCCACTCGCCCACCTTTATCTCCCGTGTTTCTCTCCTTAATGAATCAAACAGCTTAATTCCCAGCTTCCGGTCACCCTCCTGAGGCAGGAGGAAGAACTCCGGTCTTATGAGACCCAGGAAGCAAACACCCGCCCAGTCCCACGGTAGTTTGGTATACGCCTGATTACCGCAGATCCAGAATAACCCCTCCGGGGCAAATCCTCCTTTCTTTGCTTCCTTCCATACTTCCCTGACCCTGGGTACCCCTTCGTACGGATTCGTTCCGCTGCACTTCCAGAATTTAGAGCCGTTTCCTACGGCCTCGCAACTGCCATTCGGTTCTCTGGTTATGTACCATGCTGGCTCCTCTGGCCACCAGGTAACATTACCTTCCCTCTTTGCTAATTTAATGCTTCGGCAGGGACTTTCTCCCACCTTTACTTTCCCCTTCCTTTCAACACATACTTGTCTCTCCGGGTAATTGGTCAATTTCCACCTTTGCTTCTTCCGGTCTGGGACATTTGTCCAATTGTGCGCAAGCAATTCCCACACACTCAAGCTCTCACCCCTCCACGGCCACTGTTCACTCATGTGCGGTCTTCCACAGACCCAACAACCACTCACATTTAGGCTCGTGGCAATCCGAGTCGCTAAGTCTATAAAGAGGTTCTCTTTAACATCGGGGAGGACTATATCTCTCTCTATCTCCTAATATATAGACGGGTCCGTGGAGACCACGGCCGCCTTCCTTTGCTCGCGCTCTTCCGCCTCCTTTTTCTTCTCATCCTGTATTATAATCTCCTTTACCTTATCTGCATGTTCCTTAACCAGTGTAGATGGGATGTCCCACTGCCCTCCCTTGTTTATACACAACCACCGGTCTTTCCTGGGACAGCTGAGACTTCTCATGGTCCCCCCCTGTCCCATGTATCCTTTATTATAGACTTGGTAATAAGGTTTACTATTCTCCCAACATGTTTCTCTCTTGCTTAGATCATAGCATCGATCATTCACATGCGAGTGGGACACAAATGATCCTGGGAACACCCTCTGCCCCACTCGTACCACGGTTCTGCACTTGTCACATTTCCCTTCAATTTCCCCGACATATAGAATCAAATATATTACAGTCAATAATGTTACAGTCCACATAGAGTTCATTTTTGCTGCCTTTTCAGCCTCACCACCAACGGTTCTTCACCGGGAACACAGGTCCACTCAGTGTGGCTTTCGGGCTTCACCGGTCCTTTTACCCTGGATACGTGTGTCCACCCTTTTTCTTTTGTTCGTACAGCCGCCTCTGTTGTTAGCAGGACCTGGAAAGGGCCTTCCCACTGTGGCTGTAACTTCTCCGGCTTCCAGGTCCTTACCAGAACCCAATCTCCAGGCACGATCTGATGTAAAGCAAAATCGAGCAGCAGAGTCTGGGCCAAGAGACCCTTTTTCCGCAGTTCTGCAAAGGAACAGGACAGTGCCAGTAAATTGTTCTTTACAAATAAATCACCCCCCCTGTAGTGTGGGATACCCCTCTATTTTATTCCAATATGGTAGTCCAAAGAGCATCTCATAAGGAGATATTCCTATATCCTTGCGGGGTGCAGTTCGTATTCTCAGGAGAACGATCGGCAAACACTTGGTCCATGGTAGCTTGGTTTCCAACATCAACTTGGTTAGCTGTGCCTTCAGGGTGCTGTTCATTCGTTCTACTCTTCCCGAACTCTGGGGATGCCACGGGGTATGGTACTTCCATTCGATATCAAGTGCATCGCAAATTAACTGGTGCGTATCTCCTTCTTGGTACGTGGTAGTGACATTCCCGTTATTCCAGCTATCCTTTCTGGGGTAATGCATCGCTGTCCTTTACTGACCCGGTGTCCCAGATACCTTACTTCCTTTTCTACAAATTGTAACTTTTTCTTTGAGACCCGTAGCCCCTGCTTCCCCAGGAAGTTCAGTAGTCTGATGGTGTCTTCCTGCACCCCTTCCTGTGTTGGCCCGGATAGTAATAGATCATCCACATACTGTAGCAGTTGGCTCTCTGGAGCACATTGGAATTCTGCTAGTACTTGCTCCAAGACCTGCCCAAATAGGTTAGGTGATTCGGTGAACCCCTGTGGCAGGACCGTCCACCGGAGTTGTCTTTTCCACCCCGTCGTAGGATTTTCCCATTCGAACGCAAACATGTCACGACTGCTCTCTTCTAGCGGGCAACTCCAGAAGGCGTCTTTTAGATCTATTACACTGAGCCATTCATGGTCAGGGGAGATCTTACTCATCAGTGTGTAAGGGTTGGGCACTACCGGGTATCGGGTTTGGACTACTGCATTTAGGCCCCACAGGTCTTGTACCATCCGATAAGTCCCATCTGGCTTGCGCACCGGGAGTATTGGGGTATTATACGGTGACATACATTCCTCCAGTAGTCCATCAGCGATCAGTCCTTCAATCACCGGCTGCAGCCCTTTTCTTCCTTCCATTGAAATAGGGTACTGTTTTCTCCGTACTGGCGAACTGTTAGGTAATAGTGAGATTTGCAAGGGGGGACGTTCAAACCCCCCCGGTTCCCTTCCTGGTACCATACCTCCGGGCTTATTTTCCTATCGTCTTCTTCCCTGAGGGCAAACAGCTGTACCATTATCTTCCTGTTCCTGGGCACAGTCCCGATGCCTAGCCTGACTTGCAGATCCCGCCCGAGCAAGTTGAATCTCGCAGAGGGTAACAAAAGTAGGTCCTGTCCCGTTACCCTATCCTCATGTTCAATTTTCACGTTTTCTATAACAGGTACTTGTATTATTTTGCCTCCAATACCGGATACTCCCATTACCTTTGTTTCGGTTCGGGCGCCGGGAGGTATCTGGATTACGCTAGATCTTTCGGCACCCGAATCTACCACAATGGTTGTATCTGACCCTTGGGGACCTACTTTTAAATTTACCAGGGGTTCCTGCCGATAATTCATCCCCAAGGGGTGGAACCCCCGACCTCCCTAGTCTTCATCTTCCATCATAGCGTACGAGCGCACTTCCCGTCGGTATCTGGGGCACTCGCGCCTGAAGTGTCCTTCTTCGTTGCAGTGAAAACATCTTAAAGCCTTCCTTAGCCCTCCTCCTTGCTCCTGGCTACTACCTCGATCCAACCATGGTCCCTGTCTCTCTCTCTACTATCTGCGGTTACTTGTCGCACTGTCTGGACCATTATCCTTGCCGTCTTCTGCTTCTCTTCATCCCTTCTTACAAACACTTTCTGTGCCTCCCTAAGTAGTTCACTTAAGGGTTTAGTATTCCAATCTTCTAGTTTTTCCATTTTTTTTTCTGGCCATGCTTTCGATACAAATTCAACACGAATCAGCTGTTGGCCAACCTCCGTCTCAGGGTCTTCGATTTGCGGAGCGGTAGGGGGCACATATGGGGTGGCAGGTGGTCAAGCACCTTCCATGTATTCTTTTTCTGTCCCCCTTCATTTATCATTTTCAATTTATAACTATTTGTCGTTGGTAACCAGCATAGGGCATAATCACTTTCTTCGGGTTTAACGTTAGGTTTTGAATTCACGAACAGATTAAGGGCTTTTTGTACCCAATCCTCGTTAGACCCGAACTTAGGCCATCACACAGCCAACCCTTGGATCGGCTGGCGGGACCAGAATTCACAGTACTGTATCATTTTTTCTTTGACTTCCCTTTTCGCCTCCCATAATCCCAATTTTCTAACATCCGTCCCAACGGACTATCAGGGGGTACCCCGGGGTATTTTTCATCATTGGTGCCTGGATTTCCTTTACACTTTTCTCTCTTAGACCCCTTATTTCCCATCTCGAGGACTTGCCCGGTTCCAATCCACCCGCAGGCTACCCCGTGGTTCCGCACTTCTTGCGCACCACGTCACTGCAGGAATTTAATTTGAATGTGACCCACCTAGCTCAATCACTGCTGTCCAATTCCGGAACCTGTATTCCCGCGATGGCCCAGGAATCCACACGCAGGCTACCCCGTGGTTCCACAATTCTCATGCACTACGTCTCTGCAGGATTCACCTGCAGGGTAACCCCGTAGTTCCACAATTCTTGTGCACTACGTCTTTGCAGGATCCACCTTCAGGGTAACCCCGTAGTTCCACAATTCTCGTGTACCACGTCACTGCAGGATCTCTTACCTGGGTCCTGTGCACAGAAATTACTCGATCGCTCACTGTCTCAACTGCCTCGACAACCCCTCTTTGTTTCCTTGAGTCCGCCGGATATCACTCGCTCAAGCCGCGCAGGGCGACGAGCAAGGAATCAGGGACTGCCGAACTCGGCAGGGTGCACCTTCTCCGATGTCCTTCCTTGCCCCCCTCACGGCCGGAGTGTGGATCCCGGACGAGCGCCCCAAGTTGTCAGAAACGAGCCACGCTCCCGAATAATGGCTTCAAGACAAATTCAAGGAAACAAAGTTTATTAACAGTTCTGCAGAGCTGGGCCCCTTCAGAGAAGGGAACCCTGAACCTTACAGGGCAGCAGGTTTTATCCTTCTTCCTTACCACCCCCCTCCCTGACTCCATTCCATATTTGGAGTTGTTTTTTTACACGTTTCTGTAAAACAATAGTCCATATCTCAGGACTTCAATGATTCCACAAACAGTTAATTTTGTCAAGGCTTCTGCATTCATAATTAGATCACACTTGTTTACAGACTTTAACCCGGACATAATTAAATCACAGTTGTCCCTAGACATAATTAAATCACATTTGTCCTTTGACTTTAACCCGGACCTGTCAGAAACGCACATCTTAATTTTGAATCTTACATCACTGAAGCCTAAACCCTCTCTATACCATGGAAGCATCATCACATGAAGGACTGTAGCAGTTCCAGAAGATGGACCTTCATCAGTTTCTCGAGGGTATTTAGGAGTGGACAATGCATGCAGCTCTTACTGTCAGCATCTGCTTATGTCTAGTAAAAGGTTCCCACCCTTTTACTACCATTAACTGAGAGGTCCACGGGTCCTAGGTTAGGAACCACTGCTCAAGATCCACCCCAGTCTATCTCACAACATTCTACATTCAAAACTCATAGAATCAAAGAAGACAGAGATTTATGCGACAGGAGGCAGCTGCGTGCCCACTGTGTTCATGTTGGCCATAATGGACTCCCACCTCTTGTTTCTCACTCCTTCACCCTTTTTATGAGTGAGTTCCAATTCTTCACTTTGCATCGAGTAAATAAAATGTTTTCATTACCCCCCTGATCCTTCTGCCAATTAACTTCAATCAATGACCACTCTACTAAAGGAAACAGAATGTCATCCAAAGGTCATCCAATAAGGAAGCAGGCTGTCCACACCAAACATTAATTACTCATTTACACTACGCTTGTCCCGTCTCTCTCTTGCCCTTGCTTGCAGCTCCCGGAGGAAGGAACCTGTGCTTGATCGGTCTCTCTCGCTCGATGCTGCAGGAGTCTTGGGTCTTGGGCAAAGTTTAATCGATTTGTGGACTGGACTCTAAAGTTCATGTTATGATGTGTTTCTGTTTCTGTTACGCCATATTTTGTGCATTTTTTTGATCAGGGCAGCCAGACTCTGTGTCCTGCCATCAACAAATGACACAGCACAAAATTGAACTGAACTGAACAAAACTTAACATTCCTAGACTGCTTTAACGACTCTGTGGTTTAATGTTTTTCATTCCGTATTTTTTGCTCATTTTTTGCCATTGTCATCATTTGGGGTTTTTTTGAACATTGGGTGTTTGATGTTTTCTTTGAGCAGGTTCCATGGGATTTCTTTGTTTCACAGCTGTCAGTGGGAAGACAAATCTCAGGATTGCATTCTGCATATGTACTTTGATAATGTCCATGACGACAGACGAGGAAGCTTGTTTAAATCAACGACCGTTTTTATTATGATAAACACAAAAACAGACCAGGCGCTATGAGCCGGGAAGAGAACACACTCAGTCACATACCAACGGGGGAGGTGATTATTACGCACTCCAGTTACAGTCAGGGTGACCCACAAACACACAAGCGAATAGTTGTATAACCAAAGCTAAAATGTAACAACAAATAAACTTGAACAACCCACCATAATCTCACGAAAGCTTTTAACACAAGAACAATAAACAGCACCAGACATTAGGAATGCTGAGGCGGGCTGTTGACCACACCCTTCCAGAGCGCAATAGTACATTGAGTCTTTGAATCTTAATCCTATTTTATTCTCCACAGCTTCCCAACGACTTCCCTTGAAATCCAACATTCAACTACACATCTAAAGCAATCTAAGGTAACTTGGTTGGTCACTTTTGGAACCTGGGAGGTGACCGGAATACATGCATAAAAACAATATAGTCACAGGGAGGGCATGCAAACTGTGTACAAATAACATTGGAGGTCAGGATTTAACCCGGGCCACTGCACTCTTGCGCCATTGTGCCGTCACTAGATGCTTTTAGTTTATTTTCTCTGAGATTCTCACGATGTTATAGACATCCATTAAACCGCACCCCCCCCCCCTCCCATTTCCAGATATTTACTCTGTGGAGTGGATGGAGGGAGGAAGGTAATAATAACTGGAGGGTAGGATGAGTTCTGCACTATGGTACATACTGCCGTCAAAGTTCAAATTAAATTTATTTTCAAAGTATGTATATGTCACCATATACTAGTCTGAGATTCATTTTCTTGCAGGAACTCACTAGAGAACAAAGAAATACACTAGAATTAATGAAAAACTATACACAAAGACTGACAAACAACCAATGTGCAAAAGAAGATAACCAATGAAAATACAAAAAAAATCATAATTAGTAAATAGTACTGAGAACGTGAGTTGCAGAGTCTTTGAAAGTGAGTCCATAGTTTGTGGAATAAGTTTAGTGTTGAGGTGAGTGAAGTTATTCATTCCAGTTCAAGAACCTGATGGATGTCAGGTAATAATTGTTCCTGAACTTGGTGGTGTTGGACCTAAGGCTTCTGTACCTCCTGCCCAATGGCAGCAGCAAGAAGAAAACATAGCCTGGATGGTGGGTGTCTTCAATGATGAATATTGCAGTGTTCCTTGTGGTGAGGAGGAATTTGCCTGTGAGATACTTGGTTCTATCCATCACTTTTTGTAGGCTTTTCAATTCTTAGACATTGGTGTCTCCATACCAGGTTTTGTAACCAACCAGGATACCTTCCACTGTATATCTATAGAAGTTTGTCAAAGTTTTAATGACATGCCGAATCTGTACTAACTTCTAAGAAAGTAGAGATGTGGCTTGAAAGCAACACGACTGAATCTGCAGATGCTGGAAATAAATAAAAACACAAAATGCTGGCAGAACTCAGCAGGCCAGACAGCATCTATGGGAGGAGGTAGTGACGACGTTTTGGGCCGAAACCCCTCATCAGGAGGGTGATGAAGGGTTTCGGCCAGAAACGTCGTCACTACCTCCTCCCATAGATGCTGTCTGGCCTGCTGAGTTCTGCCAGCATTTTGTGTTTTTATGACTTGAAAGCAGCTTATTGAAACTTATGGGATATTGAAAAGCCTAGACAGAGAGAATGCTTCCTACAGTGGGAGTCCAGGGGCAGAGGGAACAGCTTCAAAATACAAGTACATCCCTTTGGAACAGAGATGAAGAGGAATTTCTTTAGCCAGACAACAGTGAATTCATGGAATTAATTGCAACTGACGGCTGTGAAGGCCATGTCACTGGGTAAATTTAAAGCACAATTTGATAGGTTCTTGATCAGTATGGGCTTCAAGGTTTATGGGTGGAAGGTAGGAGAATAGGGTTAAGACGGATAATAAATCAGCGCAGATGGAATGGCAGTGCAGATTCGATGAGCCAGATAGTTTAATTCTACTCCTACGTCTTATAGTCTTGGCTCTGAAAAGTTCTGCTTCATTGCGTTTGACAAGAAGAAAGACTATTGCCTTTTGTCCAGAGCCACTGTGAGCTAAGTTTGTCCCTCTGTCTTGTAGGCTGTAAGTAGTTCATCAGCTGCAGGCGAAGTTTTAATCCAACCACGCACCAGAGTACAGTGACCTTAGCACTGGGAATACTGTTTGTAGTGGGACTTCCAGTACTAGCACAGGAGTTCAACCTTCAGCCCTTTGGAGACAACCGGCCACTGTAGCGTCAAAAACAAACATGATTCTTCATATCTTTTGTGAATGAATGGTGAATGGACATGGATGTGAAACAGCTGGTGACTTTAGTGAATGGAACATCTGGGCTTTCACTGTAATTTGACCTTGCATTGCTGTTATTGATTGAGATCCTCAAAGTCAGCCCACAGCTATTCCAGGGATGGAGAAAATGGGGAATGTAATTTTTCCTGGACTTTTAAAGGTGCTTGATACAGTAAATGGAAGTCATTGTCATTTCAGAGAACCTGCCCTGGGCCCAGCACACATGTGCTATTGCAAAGAAAGCATGGCAGTGTCTTTACTTCCTTAGGAGTTTGTAATGACTTGTCAAGGCATCTCAAACTTCTACAGATGTGTATTGGAGAGTATATTGACTGGCTGCATCACAGCTTGGTATGGAAGCACCAATCCCCTTGAATGGGAAGTCCTACAAAAAGCAGTGGATACAGCCCAGTCCACTATTGAGCACATCTACACGAAATGCTGCCATAGGAAAGAAACATCCATCGTCAGGGACACCCACCACCTAGGCCATGCACTCTTTTCACTGTTACCATCAGGAAGAAGGTACAGGAGCCCCAAACCTCAGACCACTAGGTTCAGGAACATGTATTACCTCTATCACCAGGCTCTTGAACTAAAGAGGATAACGTCACTTGCCTCATCATTGAAATATTCTCACAACCTACGTGTTCACTTTCAAGGACTATTCCTCTCATGTTCTTGATATTTATTGCTTATCTGTTTATTTATTTATTTATTTATTTATTTTCTTGTTTGTTTGTTTGTTTATTTATTTATATCATTATTATTTATTTATTTTTGTGTTTGCACAGTTTGTTGTCTTTTCACTCTGATTGGCCATCCAAATTGGGCAATCTTTCATTTATTCTATTATGGTTATTATATTGTTAAGGGTTTATTGAGTATGCCCAAAAGAAAATGAATCTCAGGTTTGTATATTGTGACATATATTATTTTTGTGTCCTCCACGTCCTTCTCACAGCGCAGTGTTTTTTTTTTATGAAGCCAAGTTGCGAGCTCGACACTCAACCCGGCACGGATGGAAAGCGTGTCCGGGAGCGGCCCGACTGGATTCGAACTCGAGAACCTTCACTCCGGAGCCTGGCACTGACGTCACTGTGCCACCAGCCGGTGATATATATATATACGTTGATATTAAATTTACTTTGAACTTTGACTTTAAAGCGAGTACGATGATTTCTTTGACCACTTTAGAAATTTGTGCTACTGGAGAAGTGTGATTATCTTTAAATGTTGCCTGTTATAAAATGGCTACATTTCCTACGATAGATATTTGTGATACAGTTCAATACTACAAGATATTTATGTAATATTGTGATGGTATTGGGTTTATTGTTTGCAAAACCCAAAGCTTAAAAGGAGATTTTTAACCCCATATCTGATATAGGTATCCACAGGTAACCTCTCTACAAGGAGGTTATACTGTATCAACCTACTCTTCAAAGACTAGCTAACGTACCTCTCTGGTCTCTGCAGTGAGATCTCGCTGCCTATACCTGCCTTTTGAATGCTGGTTCTCCCTCTCTACTGAGGAGGAGATACAGTACATCCAGCTAACAAAGTAGTTTAAACACAGTTTATTTTATTTTTACTGATACACATTTTAATTTAGATGAATAGCTTTTGACACACATTTAAAACTCACAGAAGACTTCTAATTTATAAAGGATTTCTGAATTACAAAAGATTTATGAGCTACAAAGGATTTCCAAGCACAGGGAAAATTCTCATGAACAACAAGAACATACCAATGATTTACAGATGAACGAGTCGTCAGTTGCGGAAATTGAATATTGAGGAATGAATTTTAGTTCTTCTTTCTGTCACCACGTCTTTTTGTCATTCTCCTTGTCATTTCTAACAACTCTCAATGCTTTGTCACATTTATACTGTTTCGTTGACATCGTTGACATTACCTGCATGTGATGTTTTCTGTGACAAAGTAATTCACACAGATGGTCTAAAAGCTTCTGGGGTCAAAGATACCAGATACCCTAAATTAATGCTGTGAAAGCTACTTCTCTGAATACATAAGTACCCCAAATAATGATTGATCAACTATGGCTGCGATTGTGTTTGATGTGGTAAGTGTCAAAATCAGTCTGGTCTGCAAGCTTCCTTGAACTCAATCACAATAGCGCAAACAATTCAACTGGAGTTGTCCGGTTTTGATACAGGCCAATTAACATAACCCAATTGTCTTACCTTGACTAACATGGTTATACAAGACCTCACTATTTACTTGTTTACAACAAGATCCTGAGCACGAAATACTGGTTAGATGCCTGACTTTGTCCAAATGAACCATTTGGAAGGGTCATATTGCTATGTGAGAAGGCTGTGGTCAGCAATAAAGCTCTTGGGCCCTGGAAAGTGAATATCCATCAGAATATTTGAATTTATTTTTAAAAACCCTCTACACTCCATACATCCTAAGACCTATTTTCACCAGTGACCCACCCCTGCAATCTTGAACACTCCCTCACACCCTTATCCCAGCATAGACAGACATTCTAAGAACCGTAGTTCTAAAGCATTGTTGTCAAGCCCCAGACAATTGGCAGACTGCCTGTTACTGTATTTGGCTTATAAATGTACACAAACACAAATGATGAGAAGATTAAAAACAACCGTTACTTTCCTCTTGGCACTGTTAAACGTCAACTTTTCAAATCAAGTCATCATCTTCAAAAGAGATTCAAATTCCTTATTTGAATTAACGCCCAGAAAAATCTAAACTCCTGAGAAGTAGTGCGGAGGAGTTTACTGGATATTGCTTCAATTAAGGAACATCGGTTAAGAGGCGAGGAGAGTATGGAAGAATTAAGACTCATTTAGGAAATGAGTGACATTATGCAGGCTGTCAAAACAATATGAGGTTCCGATAGAGTAGCTGGAAAAAGGAGCATATTTTCTGCTGAGAGTGGAGATAAGAATGCTTTGCATTTGGTCGTGAGATTCAACCTGTAGAATTGTGAGAAGCTGAAGTTCAAAACACTGAAGCTGAAGTTTCATTATACAACCTTGAAATGCATCTCCTATGAGAGTCATAAGACAATACAGCATGGGTACATGCCTGCTGGCCCAAAGAGTTCATGCCAACTATGGTTATCTCCCAGCTAGTGACGTTTTCCTGCATTTGCCCCATATTCCTCTAAGCTTTCTCCCTCCATGTACTTATACAAATGCATTTTAAATGAGGTCATCGTGCCTGACTCAATCACTTCTTCAGACAGCTCACTCCAGATAGATATTCACCACCCTCTGCATGAATGAAAATTCTCCTTTAGGTTCCTTTTAAACCATTCTCCTCTCAGCCCCAAGTTTTGGACTCCCCTAACCTTCCACCTTATCTATGCCTCTCATAATTTTAAATGTTTTGATAACTTTGCCTCTACATTCTAAGGAATAAAGACCTGGCCTTGCCAACTTCTTCCTGGCAATGTCCTGGTAAACCATTTCTGCACGATGCCATAAATTATTTTCAGTTGGATTAATTCTCAGTGTTTAAAAAGGTCTGGACTGGACAGGACAGGTGGTCAGGATAAGCACATTGGACTGAATAGTCTAGTCTGTGCTAAATATACCCACAACTCATCACCCTTCTTTGTTCCCCTACCTCCTCCTGGTTCCATCCCCCATCTACACACAAAATTCACCCAAAGGCCTCTAGCCCACCACCCCCAAATCCCTCTCCTTTCTAGTTCAGAGTCAAACTGCCATTCACCTCTCTCCTAATAGTTCCTATCTGAAGCAACATTGTGGTGTGGCCATTAGCACTTTGCCTAACTGCGCCAGCTCTTACCGACCAGCGTTCATTTCCCACCGCTGCCTGTAAAGTGTTCGTATTTTCTCCACGTCATCGCGCAGGTTTCTTCCAGATCCTCCGTTTCCCCCCACATTCCAAAGCATATGGGCTACGGTTAGTAACTTCTGGGCATGCTACGTTGGCACTAGATGCGTAGAGACACCTGCGGGCTACCTCCAGCACAACCCTTGCTGATCTGAATTGACACAAATGATGCATTTCATCGCACGTTATGATGTTTCAGTATACACGTGCCGAATAAAGTTAATCTTTCATGTTTCTTTACTCCTTAGCTCATCGGAGTCCAATACTGGTAGCACTTTATGTTCCTGCTTATATCTGTTCAACTGTCTCTAGTCCACACAGTCTCCATCCCCTTGAATTCCCTGTCAATGCCTGCAAGAAAATTAATCTGAAAGTAGAAAATGGTAAAGCTCTGTTCATTCGTCATGAGCCTTGCCACATGGGTGATCATGGTCTTTCTGCAACCATGACTATTCTTCAGAAGTGATTTGCCATTTTCTTCTTCTGGGCAGTGTCTTTACAGGACGGGTGACCTCAGCCCTCATCCATACATTTCAGAGACTGTCTGCCTGGGGTCAGTGGTGGCATAACCAGGACTTACGATATGCACCTACTGCTCATACAACCATCCACCACCTGCTCCCATGGTTTATCGTGACCCTGACTGGGGGGCTAAGCAAGTACTACACTTTACTCAAAGGTGACCTACAGGCTCGCAGAGGGAAGAAGCGCCTTACACCTCCGTTGGCAGAGATGTACCTCCACCCCACCACCCCTCACGTTAAACTGCATTTTTAATTCTTGTTATGTTATTACAGTATAGTAAGACAATATTGTGGTGGATGGCATCCATCTGTTTTGAAGGACAATGGGCGATCATCATCATCATCACAAGCCTGGGCGGAAGGTATGGAGATCCTGAGATGCCCAGTTGTCAAAATCCCCCTCTCGGCCTTGCCAGTGTAGTCCAAAGGAAAGCTTATGAAGCAATATGTTTGGCACCAGCTTGTCTTCAGGATCTGCCGGAGGGATGTTCAATGACATCCAGCTACCTTAGGAGCTCCACTCCGGATTTGATGTCTGGGTTTTCTCCCATAGCGTTCGTCTCTCCCGAGGCTGCCCACAAGGCAGTGGGGCTATTTACCCATAGCTGGGGACCTGGTCCACAATTATATTGTAATTTTTTTGCAATATTACTACAATTAAGACAATACAACTGCACATTTTCTGTGAGAAGTTGGTGTGTTCTCCCTATGACTGCATGTGTCTCCTCGGAGTATTCTGGATTCCTTCCACAGTCCAATGACATTTTGGTTGGTAAGTTAATTGGTCATTGTAAATTGTCCCTTCAATAGGCTAGGTTTAAGTCAGGGGTTGCTGGGCAGCACAGCTTGAAATGCCAGAAAGGCCTACTCCTTACTGTATCTCAATAAAATAAAAGTTGAAAGGGTAGATAACAAGGTGTATAGTGTGTTGTCCTTCTTTAGTTGGAAGATTGAGGTGAAGAGGTGTGAGGTTATGCTATGACTCTATAAAACCCTGGTTAGACCACACTTGGAATATTGTGTTAATTTCTGATTGGTTCATTATAGAAAGCACGTGGGTGTTTTGAGAGGGTGCAGGGGAGATTTCCCAGGATGCTGCCTGGATGAGAGAGCATGTCTTATGAAATTAGGTTGAGTGAACTGGGTATTTTTCCTCTTGGAAGTGAAAGGAGATGAGAGCCCTGACTAAGGGTCTCGGCCTGAAACGTTGACTGTACTTCTTCCTATAGATGCTGCCTGGCCTTCTGCACTCCTCCAGCATTTTGTGTGTGTTGCTTGAATTTCCAGCATCTGTAGATTTCCTTGTGTTTGTGGAGATGAGAGTTGACGATAGAGGTGTATAAGATGGTAAGAGCATATATGGAGTGTATAGGCAGAGATATTTTCCCAGGGTGGAAATGCCTAATGTAAGGGAGCGTAATTTTAAGGTGACCGGAGGAAAAGTATGGGGCTATGGGGGAGGGATGCTAGAGGTAAGTTCTTTACACAGGGAGTGGTGGGTGGGCGGAATGCCCTGCCAGGGGTGGTGGTAAAGGCAGATAGATTTGGGGATTTAAGAACATAGATTACAGAAAAGTGAAGGGATATGTAGGAGAGAAATGTTAGGTTGATCTTAGAGTAGGTTAAAAGATCAACTCAAAATCATGGGCCAAGTGGCTTGTACTGTCTGTAATGTTCCATGTTCTGTTGCATACTTTAAGGCTCAGTTAACACAGCATTTTATTTCTGCAAGTCAATGGAAAAATGACAGAGCTGGATGCTGGAAGCGGTGACCTTCGCCCTAATCTCCACCCACGCACTGTGTTGTATTCCTATCAGTGACTCTGTGCAGAATGCCTTTTAATGTGAGTGTTTCTATTACCTTGGTCACAGAAAGGGGCAAAGCAAGGACATCAATTACGTCAATTCTGGTGTTTGCCTCACTGAGATCTTAAAAAGACTCAGAACCAAAGTACCTAAAAATGAAGTGTTTGGAATCTGGTCCACATCAGCATTCTTTCTCATGCCACACCAAAAAAAATAGATGGACTGAAGCCCAACAGATGTTAATTAGATTTGTCACCAAAACAACAGAATCTTTATTACCGTAGATTCTGGACTACAGAGCGCACCTGATTAAAAGCCTCTGGCTCTAATTTTAGAAATAAAATCAATTTTTTAATTGTAAAGGCCGCACCGGATTTTCGGCCGCAGGTGTCCCACGTTGTAATATGAGATATTTACACAGAAAGATATTACACGTGAGGATTTTTTAACTTTTAATTAAATCCATATGGTAACAAAAACAAATACATATTGCAAATGCTTTTTTTCGAACCGTGCCCGTAACGCGGCTACTTTTAAATATACGTTGCGTATACTTCTTTACTGAACAACATTCCAATATCTCCTAACGACTGGTAAAAAATATATATACTGCAGCCTACCAGGAAAAGTTATTGATCGCCTTTAACTTAAAAGCAGCGTTCGCTCAGATCCAAAGCCGCTCGCGTAATGTGCTCCCTCCCACCTTTCCGTTTATCGCAAACCGGCGTTTTCCCACAAGACACCGCGAAACCGGGTGTGACGTCATAGCATCCCGCGATGTAGTACAGAAAACAAATATAGTTAAAACTCTTCTAACTTTAACTAGAAAATGAATTACTAAGCGAAAATATTATAAACTAAGTAACTGCCATAAGGCAGCACAATGCTTCGAGTGTTTTCCATGTTGATGAGGGTGAGTACAAATGACTGATTTACAATAATTTAATTGTGAAAGTGCGCTTGATTTATCGTACAATTTCATTGGACCTCTGTGAACTACTCATCAATTTTATTGGTCTACTGTTATGAGGCAAAATGTTTACGAGGCGGCATGAAAAAAATCATGTATTAGCCGCTCTGGATTAAAGGCCGCAAAGTTCAAAGCTGTTCAAAATGTGGGAAAAAAGTAGCGGCTTAAAATCCGGAATCTACGGTAATAGCATTTTCAATGAAGGTGATTTTTTTCTCCAAAATGCTTTATTTATCAATTAGCATTTTTTGATAACTTGCCACATAAAGGGGTAATAAGAAAGTAAGAAAAAGCTTCTCCAAGAGAAAAGAGGTAGAGAGGTGAAAAAATCTGAGAAGAGGGGGGGATTTCCAGAAGTAAGGGCCTCAAGTAGATGATGAACCGTCATGGAGGGGCAGTAAAACAATAAGGTCCAGGTAGGGTTTTGGGACGATGATTAAAGTTTACATCATCGACACACATCATCAGCAGATTCTCAGCAGCAGATTGGCTGAGGAAAGGGTGAAGGGAAGTGCTGTCACAGAAGTGAAAGTTTTTACAGTACTGTGCAAAAGTCTTACGTACATATATATAGGTGTGTCCCCCTTTACAAAGGTAGAGCGTTCCTATGAAAGCTTTCTTAAGCCGAAAGGGCGTAAGGCGAAGAACCATCAATTTATATGGGGAAAATTTTGTAAAAGCGAAAACCCTCTTTGTAATGCGAAACAGGGTTTCTTATGTTGGTCTTTTGTAAAAAACAAAGTGGTGTAAAGCGAGCATTGGTAAAGTGGAGGACACCTGTTTAGCTCAGGTGCCTAAGACTTTTTCCAAGTACTGTAGTAATTTTAAATATTGCACAGTAATGCTGCCACAAAAAAAAACAAATTTCATGACGTATGTAAATGATGATAAACCTGATTCTGGTATGGGTCTCAATTGTGAATTGAGAGTGGGAAGAGGGCAGGGAGAGGAGAATCACAGTTGGGGAAAGGGGAAGGAGGAGTGGGGGGAGTGGGAAGAACCAGAGAGATATTCTGTAATCATCAACAAATCAATAGTTTGGAGTCAAGTGAACTTGCCTGGTGTCTCAGGGTTGGGTATGTCTGCACTCACGCCTGTCCCCCCACCCCTGGCGCTCCTTCTCTGTCATCTGTCTTAGGTATATATATACCTAAGACACAGTACTGCAGTACTGCAGGCCTTGACAAAGAGAAGGATTTAGGTTTAGTGGCAAAATCCCCTATTCCACCTTTGAGGCATTTCCTCTTGAAGATGTCCTCAATCATGGGATGAGCTTGCGCCTCCCTAACATCAAGATATCAAGGAGATCTTCAAAAGGTTGTGCCTCAAAAAAGTGGCATCAATCATTAAGGCCACCAGCACCCAGAATGTACCCTCTTCTTCTCACTACCGGGAGGGAGGAGGTACGGGAGACTGAATACACACACTCAACGTTTTAGGAACAACTTCTTCTCCTCTACCATCAGATTTCTGAACAGACAATGAATCAACCCATGAACATAACCTCACTATTTTTGCTCTCTTTTTACACTACTTATTTATTTTTAAAAATAGATTCCTTATTGTAATTTATAGTACCTCTATATTTTATATATTGCACTGTACCATTTCACAAAACAACAAATTTCACAGCATATGCTAGTGATAATAAACCTGATTCAGAGAAATCTGCCGTCATCAGTACGTCACATGATCCGTTATGAATTGTTATGACAAGGGTGGATGAAACAGAGATCCACGAAAGGATATGAGAAAGGAAAGAAATAAAATAACAATATTTTTCTCACTGACTCAGTCTTGTTTCCTTTTTAAATCATATTTTATTTTAACGTTGCTGCTAATTTTATTGATGTAAATAAAACCCAGAGTGTATTTGAAAAGCATTACTCAACTCTTTCATGGAAATGCATTGAGATTAATGACTTTAAAAAAGGATACACTCACAGCGGAACTGTTTCGTCAGAAGATTCCATTTCTTCTTCACAATATTTAATCAGATCTATTAACCCATGTTTTTTCCACATTAAGTTCCTCTCTGGGTGGACGATAATCCATTAGGTGCAAAGATTAACAGAGAGTACGGGATATTTAAATAATGTTAAGATTCGTTGAATCAAGTTAAAAGTTGCATTTGTGGAACGTAAACAGACATCATCCCAATATAAATACAATGGCCCCAAATATTTAAATTTTTTACAATCAATTTGAAACTTAAGTTCTTTTTAAGTGTCATATTACTGCAACACACAAGATATTGGTGGAGCTCAGTTCTTTTTTTAAAATTTTTTTTATTGAGTTTTCAAATGATTACAGAAAGAAGGAAAAAAAAATTATCAACCCTTCCCCCCTCCCCTTAACCCCTCCCCCCTAACATATCCCTATAGAAGGAAAGAAAGAAAGAAAGAAAGAAAGAAAGAAAGAAAGAATGCCTGCATATCGGAAGATCCCCACATGCTCCACGGAGTTCATAATAATTTTAGTATATTTACTTATTTATTTCCCCAAATAACCAATTATTTTATCTTCAGAGCACCTATATATTTAATCCTGTCTTTTGCAAATAAGGGCACCAAATTTTCAGATATTTATCTCTTTAATTATAAGTAATTTTTTCAAGTGGAATACAGCTGGAAATTTCGTTCTTCCAACGATCTATACTTAAGTATGAATCCAATTTCCAGGTAGTGGAGCTCAGTTCTGATGAAGGGTTGAATGTCAGCTCCTTATTCCCCTCCATTGGTGCTACCTGACTTGCTGAGTTCCTCCAGCATTTTTGTTGTTCTGGATTTTCACCATCTGCAGGATCTCTTGGTGTTTAAATGTTAGAGGTCAGGCTGTAGGAAAGTGGAGAGGCCATGTTTTAGACAATAGACAATAGACAGTAGGTGCAGGAGTAGGCCATTCGGCCCTTCTAGCCAGCACCACCATTCACTGTGATCATGGCTGATCATACACAATCAGTACCCCATTCCTGCCCTCTCCCCATATCCCTTGACCCTGCTATCTATAAGAGCTCTATCTAACTCTCTTGGGTCAAGATTCCTCATCTGGTTGAAAGATTCGGGAGGAATTGGAGAGGAAGATGGATCATAGAGTGAAAGGAGAGAGGTGAGGAGGGCAGATGGGAGGGAATGCTCCACAGTGGATTCTGAAGGCAAGGTTTCAGTTTGGAGTTAAATGTACTACGGATCACAAACACAAGAAAATCTGCCGATGCTGGAAGTCCAAAGCAACACACAGAAAATGCTGGAGGAACTCAGCAGGCCAGGCAGCATCTGTGGAAAAGAGTAAATACATTATGGACACCTGGAATACTTTACTAAAATGCAATGCTTGCAGTAATATGAGTTTATGGCATACTGATGTTAGCAGATTACTCTACAGCAAACTTGGGCTTCTTGTTCTTTCCAGGAGTCTTTCCAAAAATGCTGGGGCTCTCTTCCAGTAACTTTCAGTATACAGGCCTTCATAAACCAGAGTGATGAGTACAGGATTGGGATGTTATGTTGAAGTTGCACAAGACATTGGGGAGACTTAATTCGGAGTATTCTGTGCATTTCTGGCCACATACAGACAAGAACTATATCAATAAGATTGAAGGATTACAGAGAAAATTCACAAGGATGGTGACAGAACTTGAGGACCTGAGTTACAGGGAAAGGTTGAATACTGTAGGACTTTCTTCTCCAGAGGGCAGGAGGATGAAGGGAGATTTGATAGAGGTATACGAAATTATGAGGAGCATAAATGGGTAAATGCAAGCAGCCTTTTCTCACCGGCGTTGGAAGAGACTAAAACTAGAGGCCGTGGGTTAAGGGTGAAAGGTGAAACGTTCAAGGGGAACATATGGTGGAACTTCTTCACTCAGAAGGTGGTGAGAATGTGGAACGAGTGGACATGAGGCTCCTATATTTCTTACCAATGGCAGCAGTGAGATGAGGGCATAGCCTGGATGGTGGGGACCCTTATCATTGTCTTCCTACAAAAAAAACTGCTGCAGTTAAGCAGCCTGATGCAGGGTTTCAGCGTGAGAAGTTGACAATTCCTTCCCTTGCACGCATGCCACTCAACCTGTTAAGCTTCTCCCGCAGAATGTTTGCTACGGTTCTTTTTGTTTCGAAGATACATCCACTTAACACACAACTAGATCATTGCCACAAAGTCCAAAAGTCAAACACCCCACAAACCCTTTGACTACTCCAGATATATGGCTCCCTCTACATTGCGCTTACTTTGAAGACACCTGGTGTGTGGTGCGTTGCTCCCCGGCGATCGGCCTTTCTTCTGTCTGAGCTGGCTGGAAGCTGAGTCTGCTGCCTGGAATGTAGGGTCAGTTCTGTGGGAATCCTCATCCACAAGAAAATGGCACAGTTGCCAATTCTCCTTTCTGGGATAGTGCAGATCTTATGGAATGTTCTCATGCCCTCATGTCTCTTTAAACCACAAATAAAAACAAATCATCTGGATTTATCTTAAAAATAGACATTTTCCAGAAAGGAGGCCCAATTCCTCATCCCTGCATCACACATCTCAGGGACGGTTGACCCCGAACTCCCACTGAGCTGGAGTTTCCAGTGGTGGTTCCTGATGAGAATGAGCACATACCCTCTGACAAGGCTGTGTGCAGTTTCAGACACAGTGCAGAGCCAGTAACCATTGATACAGGACTTCTGCACATGCGTCTGTTAAACTGGAAGTGAAATTCTAAAGACGTCCAAATTTAAGCTTGTAGTTTATGTCATGTTTCTATTTGCTCAAACTCGGAGTCCAGGAAACAGAATGTTAACTGGGAAAATAAACATAATCCTGTCTATACTTTTGACCTTAATCCGTTATTTTAATTTTGGTATTCAGCATTTTAATTTAATAAAATAATTCCACTGCGTTTACCTTCTTTATTATTTGCACGATTCGTTTACTTTCACACATTAGTTGTTTGTCAATTTTCATTTATGTATAGCTTTCATAAATTCTGTATTTCCTTGTTTTCCTGCAGATGCTTGCAAGAAATGAATCTCAAGGTGGCATATGGTGACGTATATCAACTTCTTAAAATACTTTACCTTGACTATGACTATGACTTTGGCATAGTCCTGTTACAATCATTTGTTGGCTATTATGTTAGATACCTGAGTTCTGACCAAAGGAAAAAATGGCCGGAGTTGCTTAACACTTTAGTGCAAGGGTGTTTATTAGTTGCATCAAAAATCAAATTAACAAAAAATAGTGAAAATCGTGAAAAGTAAAATGCCAATTTTTATTTTTTTATTTATTTATTGAGAGACAGCAGGGAATACGCCCTTCTGATCCTATGAGCCACACAGCCCAACAATCCCTGAATTATTCCTAAAGCCTAGTCACGGGACAATTTTCAATGATCAATTAGCCTTCTAACTGGTCCGTCTTTGGACTGCGGAAGGAAACCGGAGCACCCGGAGGAAACCCATGTGGTGACATGGAGAAAGTACAAGCTCCTTACAGATAGTGGTGGGAATTGAACTAGATCACCTATACTGTAAAGTGTTGCGCTAACCACTAAGCTACCTTGCTGCCCTTAATGATATCTACAAATAAACACAATAATAGTTCTGTACTTATTCTCTAGAGTGAACTCCTCACAGCCCCCCTATCTCTATTCCTTGCTGAGGGCGAAAAGCTCCTTTTTCAGGCACCAAGACACACCATCTTTAATTACCCTCGAGGGTAACTTAAAGCTTCACATGAATTAGAATATGATGCACCCCACAGTACAGTTATAATCATATTACAAAATAAACAGAAGTAGCTACATTAAATACAGTATGCAAATAATATATACATACTGTATTTGCACATTCCCACTAGTAAACAAATGGAATATTGTGCTGTGTTTGGTGGGAAAGGCATCACAAAGCCAACCCGAGTGCATCAGCTTGGTTTAGAAGCCATTATGAGAATATACCGGGAAGACATTGAAGTCCAGTCCGTACACTCAGTGGGGGGGGGGGTGGTGTGTGTGTGTGTGTGTGTGTGTGTGTGTGTGTGTGTGTGTGTGTGTGTGTGTGTGTGTGTGTGTGTGTGTGTGTATAGGGCATTTATTGAGCATTCTCTGTCACAATCACCACCTCACCACCAATAATTACCAGGCAAAGTGGTTTAGAAAGACAAACAAAATGCTGGAGGGGCTCAGCAGGTCAGGCAGCTTCAGTGGATGGAAATGAACAGTCGACCTTTCTCCTAGGAAAGACAGTCTTCAGCTCTCCCGGTGGAAGGCTTTGTCATAATTTATACTTATAATGACACAGAGAAAGGCCATTTAGCCCAAGCGAGTTTTCCCACTAATTCCTTGGAAAAATAAGAGACATTATTTGTTGGAATCTCGAGCAAAAAAAAACTGCTGTAGGAGCTCAATAGGTTATCAGCATCTATAGAGGGAAATGTTTCAGGTCAAGACCATTCATCTGGTTGAGGTCATGAGCTGCATCATGCTTGATCCATAGAATTCCTCCAGCAGTTTGTCTTATTCCCTCCTGACTTTTCCAGTGCCCCTAAAATGTGCTAACTCATGCACATGTATATCTTTGATTGTTTTTCTCATTAACCTACACTAGGGGACAATTAACAGCAGCCAACTACCTCACCAACATGTCATTGCATGTTGGTGAGAGGAAACCAGAAGACCCAGTGGAAATCCACCCGGTCATAGAATTTACTTACTGAGATACAGCGCAAAACAGGCCCTTTGGGCCGCAATGCCCAGTAATCCCCGGATTTAATCCCAGCCTATTCACGGGACAATTTACAAAGACCAATTAACCTGCCAACTGGTACGTCTTTGGACTGTGGAAGGAAACCAGAGCACCCGGAGGAAACACATGCGGACACAGGGAGAATTAAACCCGTGTTGCCTGTACTGTAATGCCTTGTGCTAACCATTATGCAGCCGTGCCACACTGAATGAACAAATGGCATCCATGGTCAAGATGCAGATTTCTGTATCATCATGTGTAGCTCACAACCTACAGGGAAATGCATCATTTGTGTCAAATCAAATCAGTGAGGATTGTGTTGGATAACGGGCACGTTTTACCGCATTCCTGGCGCCAACATAGCACACCCATAACTCACTAACCCTAGCATCCACGGCTTTGGACTGTATTTTCTGCTGTGTGACTGTATTTTACTGGTATCTTACATGTACTGTATGCGCCTTGTGCTGTGTGTGACTGTTAGTATTATGTTTTGCTCCTTGGCCCCAGAGAAGAGCTGTTTCGTTTGACTGTATTCATAGGTATTGTTGAATGACAATTAAACTTGAACTTCAGCTTTGGAATTTGGGAGGAAATGGGCCCCAACAGTGAGGCAGCCATACCAATTTTGACACCACCATACCTGGTATATGATACCAATCCAGTCTAGGCTTCAAAGCCTATCATGAAGAGGCTTCACCATCCCTGGGCATGCTCTAGCAAATAAAATACTGAAAAAAAATAGCCTGACCTTGGTAAACAGGTTAAATCCTCTGACTCTGTGGCACCTGAGCAATCCGTGGCTATTTGGAGAGAACTGTCCAAACGAAGACCCCCTCACTGAGTGTCAGAGGCAATTTTAAACACAAGAGGGCGGTAACATTATGCTGTGAATCTACCTCCAATGGGATGGGACAAGGCTTAAAATGATAAACATGAGAAATTCCGCAAATGCTGGGAATCCAGAGCAACACACACAAAATGCTGGAGGAACTCGGCAGGTCAGGCAGCATCTATGGAAAAGAGTAAACAGTCGGTGTTTCTGGTCAAGAGCCTTCTTCAGGACAAGACTGATAAAGAAAGAGAGGCCAACAGGGCTTATGAAAGTAAAGCACATTTTACACAACCGATCATCCCCTTACACAGAGGACACAGTGTGCTGTGCACGAGTGGGGGGGATGGGTCAGCCTCAGTGAATAAGTGAACTGAGGCACAGTGTCCGAAATGCTTGAAGCTGAATACCAAACACCTGCGTAATGCTTCTCTTTTAAGATAACATTTGAGACAGTGGCATGTTTCTTCAAATGGGCCACTGAGGTAATCGTGTCACGTTGTTCTGTGAGTTCACAGCCATCAGGGATTAGACAGGTTACAAAGCATTACCAGTACTTGAACAAATTACTATCACCTCAAAGATCTGGGACATGTAGGTCATACCCTCGGACTCCATGGGCCTCTCGACTGAACAGCAGTGAGAGCATAATCATTGTCAATTCCCCGCCCTGTCCAGCATCCCTGAAACAAAATTTAAGTGCCCCAAAAATCTTCCCCACAAATCTGCCAGTTTGGTGTGCATAAGCCCATATACTTTTAGAAGTATACTTTTCCCTAGTGACAACTCTACTGATGGACTGGTGTTAGCCACAATATTTGGGGGCGGGGGGGGGTGTCTATCTACTTCATCCATTCTGTAGAATAACTCATAAAAACTACTTTAGAGAGATTTAAGAGACTCTTAGATAGTTTGACATACTCCCCATGTCCTCATGGGTTTACCCTGGGTGCTCTAGTTTCCTCCCACATTCCAAAGACTTATGGGCTAGTAGGTTATTGTGACAGGAAGTCTAGGTGAGGATGGCAAAGACCCAGCTGCTGGAGTATCCGAGCAGATGGTTGTTGACTTCAGGAGGGCACGGAGAGACCACTCCCCACTGAACATCGACAGCTCCTCGGTAGAGATCGTTAAGAGCACCAAATTTCTTGGTATTCACCTGGCGGAGAATCTCACCTGGTCCCTCAACACCAGCTCCATAGCAAAGAAAGCCCAGCAGCATCTCTACTCTCTGCAAAGGCTGAGGAAAGTCCATCTCCCACCCCCCATCCTCATCACATTCTACAGGGGTTGTATTGAGAGCATCCTGAGCAGCTGCATCACTGCCTGGTTCGGAAATTGCACCACCTCGGATTGCAAGACCCTGCAGCGGATAGCGAGGTCAGCTGAGAAGATCATCGGGGTCTCTCTTCCCGCCATCACGGACATTTACACTACACGCCGCATCCGCAAAGGAAACAGCATTATGAAGGACCCCACACACCCCTCATACAAACTCTTCTCCCTCCTACTGTCTGGGAAAAGGCTCCGAAGCATTCAGGCTCTCACGACCAGACTATGAAACAGTTTCTTCCCCCAAGCTATCAGACTACTCAATACCCAGAGCCTGGCCTGACACCTTACTGCCCTATTGTCCTGTTTATTATTTACTGTAATGCCTGCACTGTTTCGTGCACTTTATGCAGTCCTGGGTAGGTCTGTAGTCTAGTGTAATTGTGTGTTTCTTTTTCTCTGTGTTGTTTTTTTTTACGTAGTTCAGTCTAGTTTTTGTAATGTGTCATGTAACACCATGGTCCTGAAAAACGTTGTTTCATTTTTACTATGTACTGTACCAGCAGTTATGGTCAAAATGACAATAAAGGTGACTTGACTTGAAGCTAGAATCAAGACGTGGTTTTGAGACTGAGATGAGAACAAGGTTCTGGACTAGATGCGAGACGATAACCTGGCAGTGCTAGACGAGAATCCAAACCTGACAGAAATCCTAAATGCAATGACAGACTGAATGAAAATTGGGCTGATGATTGATCCCCAACCCCGATGCTCTTTATACATCCAAATCTTGGTGCCAAAATATTGCCACCAAGAAACAGAGCGGACCAGATTCTTCAAAGGGACCATGCCAGCTATCCATACTCAGGAGAATAGGGGAACCTAAGCTCTGGAGGCTGGTGTGGTCAGGAGTGTATTGTGACAGGACCCCTCCCCTAGGGCTGACTCTTAATCACCCTGGCTGCTCGAGCTGATGTTGACAGTAATTATGGTTCAATGCCGGGGGTAACTCAGCAGGCTTTGGAGTCTCATCCATAAGTTCACTAGGGTCCTTTTTTGAAACGGATTCCAAATGGGAGTCCTATCCAGCTCCAGAGACTTGACCAAATCAGAGTCCAGGCCTTCATCGATATCCTCGGATGACAGCAACGAGGAACGACGAGTAGTCTTTGTTCTGCTGGGAATGGGCTCCACAGTGCAACCAACGGCCTCACCCGAGCGATTCTAGCTTCCTCCTATTGTCAGTTGATACATGGCAACCTGGAGTCTTGCATCTCCTGTCTCTGTCCTGAAATCTTCTCACTGTGGCTGGCCACAGCTGGTGAGGTCCTCCATTACCCCGCTGGGTCCATGTTGGCTCGATCATACTGTGACACGAGGCCCAGGCAAGGATGGTAAGGACCCAAATGCTGGAGTGTCCGAAATTAGAATCGAGACACGATTCTAAGACTGAGATGAGAACAGGGTTCTGACTAGATGTGTGACAAGAACCTGACGAGGCTAGACGAGAATCCAAATGAGTCAGAAATCCTAAATGCACATCAAAGCTGAGCTGACGGTTGAGCACCAAAACTGAGTGCAGGTGCTCTTTAAGTCTCCAAATCTCAGCACCAAAACATGGCCGCTAGTTATTGGAGCAGGCCAGAGTCTTTAAAGGGACTGCCTTAGCTATCCATACTCTGGAGGATAGGAGTGCCTAACCCCCAGAGGCCAGCACATTCGGGTGCTTACCACCACAGTTAGTTGGTCACATGGTTGAATCGGGGTGGTGTGGGTGAGTTTGGTGCCAGAATGGGCGCAGATCATGATTGTGGTCCTCCTGACCAGGTCACTTTGGTGTGGGCAAGACAAACGAGAGCGGACAGTGATTACTGGAGTTCTGCACGCGTCATAGTCGACGTATCACTGACTCGTACTTCCAGACCGAGTTTCAACTCCAGGTTTCCTGGAGGCATCCTTGCTCGAGACACCGGCACCAGCTGGACTTGATCCTTCCTCAGCAGCGCGTATCTCACACGTTTCTACCACAGCGCAGACTGTGACACTGGACACTTGTTGCTGCGTTGCAAGATCAGACTACAGGCAAACCAGGAATGGGACCGTGGAAACCCCACATTGATGTCCCACCCAGACCTGTTGGAGCCGTTTGCTAAGTCCTTCAAGAAAGAACTGAATGCCTAGCAGCCTGGAAAATCTGTCTCAGAGAAATGGGAACTTCTGCAGAATACCATCCACAGCACAGCTTTAGCCACCTTTGGAAGAGGACCTCGAAAACAAATGACTGGTTCAAAGCCGAACGCAATGGAATGATCCCCATCATTGAAGCCAGATGTGCTGCCATAGCCGAGTGAAAGCATTCGTCAGCTGAGAGGAACCTACAGATCCTCAGAGCTGCTAGAAGTAAAGTTCAGCAGAATGCTCGGTGATATGCCAATGAGCACTGGATGCAGCACAGTGAAGACATGAAGACCTCAGCACTGACAGACAAGATCAGGGGTGTGTATAATTGCATCAAGAAAGCCCTCAGCCCCTCTCAGATCAAGATGGCTCCCCTCAAATCCATCACTGACAGGGGCAAACAGATGGATAGAACACTACTCTGATCTCGACTCCAGATTGAACACAGTCACCACATCAGCCCTGGATTCTATTGAGTGTCTGCCAATAATGGAAGAACGGGATGCAGAGCTGACCCTAGAGGAGCTCAGCGAGGCCATCGGCTGCTTGACCTCAGTGAGGACACCGAGCAATGATGGGATCCACCCAGACCTGACCAAACATTGCAGTGCAGCCATCGTGTGAGAGAAGACAAATTACACAAATACAAAAAATATAAATTGTAAATAAGTAAATAAAAAATACTGAGAACATGAGTTGTAGAGTCCTTAAAAGTTTGTGGAATCAGTTCAGAGTTGAGCAGAGTGAGGTTATCCATTTCAGTCACCCAGCCCTGAACAGGTTGTACGATTCCCTATTTTTATTCTGTATTCCAAGGTTATCGTTTCCATCTGAGCTGACATTCCCTGTCTGTACTCATCTGCCAGCCATCTATCTTGCTTTTCATGCAGCAGTCAACAAACTGTAACAAGTAGGAAAATAGTCTGTGAGTCACTTCTTGTATTTGTTTAAAATTTTCACTTGCATCATCTCCTCCTCTGTGTGTTTAATCTTCACGCTCACACCTGCTGCCTTTTTATTGTGGCTGCTTGCATCACTGAGAGACAAAGTTAAAGGAAGTCCTGATGTGCTGACTGCGTCATCAATACCCCCCTTTCCCCCCCATTCATAGAAGCTTTGGGACAGTTTAACCCATCATATAGAAAACCCAGCGCTAACTGGGAGCATGTGATATTGTTTGTTTATTTAACTATTTATTGAGAGACAGCATGGAGTAAGCCCTTACAGCCCTTCGAGATGTACCTCCCAGCAATCCCTAATTTAATCCTTGCCTAATTACAGGACAATTTACAATCACCAATTAATCTACCAACCAATACATCTTTGGACTGTGGGAAAAAAGTGGAGCACCCTGAGGAGATCCACGTGTTCACAGGGAGAACGTACAAACTTCTTACAGGCAGCAGTGGGGTTTGAACCCAAGTCACGTGCACCGTAAACCATTGTGCTAATGACTATACTACTGCACCACTCGAATATCGCGATGTGCAGTAAGACGTACAATGAAAATGCTGCACAGTTATATTGTGATCCAGTGGGCTGTATTCTCCTGCTTGCTGTGCAGATCCTAGTCTCTCCTTGGCATTGCAGGGGCTTCAAAGAAAAGAGCCACCGGGCCCTCACAGAGGCTGCTGAGCGAGCCTCCAGATGGCTGTGGATCGAAAGGTGGGACCCGTGGACCAATACTGCTTGGATGCAAGCCAGGGTCTGATCAACTCTGGCTGGGTTGCCTGGGTGAGTGTCAAACCCAAAACACCAGATGACCCCGGCACATCACCGATGATGTGTCCTAGCACATCCAAGGATGTATCTCAGCATCAGGCCTGAGTCAAAAATCTCTGGATGAAATCCCACTCCTGCAGTTTGTGTCTACAAAAGCGGCTGCAGATGCTGGATCCGTAGCAACAAACCATCTGCTGGAGGAATTTGTTCGGCCGAGCAGCATCTGTGATGGGTGGGGGGGAGGGGGGTGAAGGAATTGCAGACTCTTCAGGTCAAAATCGTACATCAGGACCACAAAATTAGATTTAAAATTCAAGACCCAAGATTAGATTTAAAATTCAAGATTGCCATTCTTTAGTACACAAGTGAAAAGAATGAAATGATTCTTCTCCAGATCCAATGCAGCTTCCAAAAAGCACTATAAACATAAAATCAATCCTATAAAACACAACGTACAAGTAACTGTTTTATATATAGACTGATTGTATGAACATAAAGTGATGCTGAGTGATGTGTATGTAGTGATGGTGGGGTGGGTTTATTTTATTTAATTACTGTATTTTATTTTAATGATATACTGCGCAGAATAGGCCTTTCCAAACCCTCGAGCCACGCCACCCAGCAATCCCCCGATTTAATCCAAGCCCAATCACAGAACAATTTGCAATGGCCAATTAACCTACCAACCAGAGCATCGTTGGACTGTGGGAGGAAACCAGAGCACCCGGAGGAAACCCACGTGCTCACGGAGAGAACGTACAAACTCCTTTCAGGCAGCGGCAGAAATTGAACCCAGCACAGTATTGTAAAGTACTATGCTAGCCACTATGCTAATGGGACGAGGCATTGATCAGCCTGACGGCTTGGGCGGAAGTAACTGTACTTAAGTCTAGTGGTCCTGGACGCCGTACAGCCTCTTTTCTGATGGGAGTGGGACAAACAGTCCGTGTGCAGGGTGGATGGGATTCCCCTTGAGATGGCTGACCTTCTGTTGGCACCTTTGTGTATGTATTCCCTGGAAGACAGATAAGCTGATGCCAGTGATTCGATGGGGAGTTTTAATTGCCCGTTGTAGCGTCTTCCCGTCCACCGTGGTTTCTGTACCACGCAGTGATGCAGCACTCTAGGATGCTCTCTACTGCGCATTGTGGAAGGCCGTGCATATTGGCATGCATAGACCAGCTCTCTTCTGCCTCCTCAGAAAGTAGTCTGATATTCCACTGCAGCGTTGCCACTGCCTCATATGGATGTGATGTTAAGCTGTGCCTTCTTCGCCTACGCTGTCAAATTCCCTGGGGCTATTTTGAGGAGATGCAAGGAAGTTATCCTCAGTGCACTGAGGCCACGTAACACAAACCTACTTTGAATTTGGCACAGGAGCAAAGGGTAAGCTTCATTGTGCCAAATTCAGAGCAGTCATATGTTATAGGTCATTGCATATAAAAAGTTCGCTTGAGGCAACCAAACAGATTTCTAGCACAGAACCCTTGCTGCTAGCAGTCATTAATTACATCAAGTTGGGCTGGAAACCAAGCAGCAAGAGTGAAAGGTCACTGACAAGCAGTATTCCACAGCTATAATTGCTCTGTCTAAATAATCTACTGGTAACAATTGCATTAACCTTATTCAAACTAATATCAGATTAGTGGCAACTTTTTTAGGTATCTCCTGTATCTAATATCTAATGTACCTAGCCTTATTAGGTACCACAAACATGAGAAGATCTGCAGATGCTGGAAATCCAAACCAACACACACAAAATGCTGGAGGATCTCAGCAGGCCAGGTAGCATCTATGGAAAAGAGTGAACAGTTGACATTTCAGACCAAGACCCTTCATCCGGAAGTTGATTGGTGAAAGAGATAAAGGGCTGGAGAAGGGGGAATCTGATAGGAGAGGATAGAAGACCTTGGAAGAAAAGGAAGCTGGGAGCACCAGAGGGTGGTAATAGGCAGATAAGGAGATAAGGTGAGAGAAGGAAGTATGAATGAGGAAGGGCAGAGGCAGTTACTGGGAGTTCGAGAATACGATGTGCATACCATCAGGTTGGAGGCCACCCAGATGGAATATAAGATGTTGCTCCTCCATTCTGAGTGTGGTGTCATTGCAGCAGTAAAGGAGGCCATGAACTGACATATCGGAGTGGGAATGGGAAGTAGAATTGAATTGAGAGTCTATTAGGTTTCATCAATCGACTTCCCAACTCTTTACTTCACAACTTCCCCCCTCCCAGTTTCACCTATTACCTACCACCTTGTACTTCTTCCTCCCGTCGCCTCAACTTCTTACTCTGACTTCTCTTCCTTTCCAGTCCTGATGAAGGATCTCAGCCCAAAACGTTGACCCTTTACTCTTTTCCATAGATAATGACCTGCTGAGTTCATCCAGCACTTTGTGTGTGTTTATTAGTTACCTCCTGTACTTAATAAACTGGTCACTGTGTATACCTTTGTGTTATTATGCTGCTGTAGCCCATCCACTTCAAGATTCAATACGTTGTGCATTCAGAGATGCTCTCCTGCACACCACTGTTGTAACATATATTTATTTGAGTTACTATCACATTCTTGTCAACTTGAAACAGTGTGGCCGTTCTCCTCAGTCAATAACAAGGCATTTTCATCCACAGAAATGTTTTCCACACCATTCTCTGTAAACTCTGGACACTACAGTGTGTGAAACCACCCTGTTTGGCACCAACAATCATTCTACAGTCAAAATCATTTAAGTCACATCTTTTCCCCCATTCTGATGCATGGTCTGAACAACTGAACCTCTTGACAATGTCTGCATGCTTTTATGCACTGAGTTACTGCACATGATTGGCTGATTAGATATTTGCATTAATCAGCATGTGTTCAAGTGTACCTAATAAAAAGAGGCCACTGATTGTATTAATGATACTCAGTCAGGACAAGGAGATTTAAAAATGCAAAATATTACCCTTTATTATTGGTGCATTTTTTTAGTCAGTCCCTCGTTGGAGTTAAGTTACCACACTGCTATGACTTGGACTGGGATAATTAGGCCCTTGAAGGCACATATCTGTGTCCCACACCTGATTCAGAGCAGAACTCCAAATTTTCAGTCTGAAGACTCATCTATCAGAGAAAAGGATGTGGATTAGAAAAGAGCTCCTTTCCAAAAGGAACTTGTGGGCCCAGAGGAAAGGAAATACAGCTATTGATCTTCATCCTTTGGTTATGTTGGTTGTTAATGCAAACAACGCTTTTCACTGTATGTTTCAAGGTACATGTGATAAATAAATGAATCTGAACATGCATTGATAGTAGAGAATATTTGCTTCTATGATTTTAGTGTGTTTTACTGAATTAAGAGGCGTTGAGTTACAGGGCAATATAGCAGAGAAACAGGCCGTTCAGCCCAACTTGTTTGTGCTCACAAAGTTGTCTATGTTGTAACTGTGAAAAAAGTCATTGGAGAGACACTGACATTAGTGGATACAGAAGACTTTATTCAGCAGAATGATCAGCGGGAATCAGATTTGAGACACTCTTGAAAGAAGATGCCTGTCTGACCCAACTTTACATGGCATTTTAATATCCTAAAGATCAAAGGTAACAGTAGGGCAATTCTGTAGGTGCAATGTATCTATAATGCTTCCTTTGTATTACATATAAATTTTAAACACTTGCATCTTCACACCTACACTCCAGCCACCCAAAATGAATGTTAATTCCCACTGACCCTGGGACGCATTCATGCCTACACAGGCATCTGCGGTTAAATTGAATGTTTCTTTGTTTGCAATCAACCCCAAAATGCAAACTGGAAGATTATTGTTCAGAGCTGTATTTTAAATTCAATCTACAATCCAGGTTCAGGTCTGAAGACAGGCTGTTGTTGAAATTAGTATTTGCTATTAGAATAGACGTGAGGATGAATTGATGAATTTCTTTAGACAGACAGTGGTGAATCTGTGGAATTTTTTGCCACAGGGGACTGTGGAGGCCAAGTCATTGGGTATATATACGGCAGTGAATGATAAATTCTTGATTAGTTGGGGTATGATTGAATACAAGGCAAAGGCAGGAGATTGGGGCTGAGAAGGAAAATGGATCAGCCATGATGAAATAGTGGATTAGACTCGATGGGCCAAGTGGCCTAATTCTGCTCCTATATCGTATGATCTTATGGTCTTAACTGGAAATTGAATTGACATAGAAATATCAAAGGCTCTTCTCTAACACTCCTCAACTCCCTATACAACGTCAGCTGCAATGTCCTCCAATCCTACTCCCACCTTTGGATCTCATCCCCTGACACCTAAACACCACTAAGCAGTCCCATCCCAATTAACCTTCACTTCCCATTGTGTCTGATAGTGAACGTTTACCTATCCAAGCATTCACCTTCACCAAACTAATCACGCTCTACCCCTTCCATTCACTGGCTTTCTCCCCGCTCCTCTTGCAGACCAGTACTCCAGATTATTTATGTATTTATTTATTTATTTATTATGAGTTTTGGGGGCAATTTGTCTTCTTTTACATATTAGTTTTTTGTCAGTCTTTGTGTGTGTGCAGTTTTTCATTGCTTCTGTGTTATTTCTTTGTTCTATTGTGAATGCCCATAAGTAAAGGAACCTTAGGGTAGTATACAGTGAATGATTTTAAATTTACTTTCAACTTTGATTTTTGTATGATAATCCTAGCTAATAAACCAAATAAATTGTTTCTGCCTTTCCTAAAGATGTCAATGGAACTCCATATAGAAAATCATAAATTGCAATTTCAGAGTGAGAAACGTGTGGATAAACCATCAGTGGCACACTCAAACATCTCCTCAAAAACAAAAGGGCACCAGATACAAAAATAAGTTAATATTTCCATTCTCTGTAAGAACAGTCTGGGATTTAAAACAATGTGATTTAAATTAGCACCACATTGCCTATGTATTTGCGCTCTACTTGCAAATATGAGTGTTGTTTGTCATTTGACTGCTGACAGGATTATTTTCCTTGAATCCTGTTGAATCTTCTTGGTTTTCTATGTTTCAATAACTCCTTCGCCATTTTTAGATGACATTATCATGAGAGCTCGCTGGCCTTGCAGGGTATTGATTTTTTGTTGTGTGTCTTTGTTCAGACACCTTTTGCTATCTTTGTAAGTGCTCAAGCTGAGATTTTTCCTCATAGATACACCATCTTATTATCAGTGCCACTTTGCTCAAAGATGCACTGTAAGAGTTGTGATTCACATTAATTAAGAAAGCACTCAGATACCTGTTGTTCGCCTTTCATAAAGAATGAATTTGCATTCTATAGCAGTTTTTTGCATCCTAAGGTGCGTGAATAACTTTTTGAAATGTTAACTCTTTCCCTCTGTGGCCAAATAGCATGATCGTTTTGTAAATCATAGACCCAAATCAAAGTATGTGATTCATTCCGAATCAGTAACTAATGGCAGTTAGAGCATCGGATGAGACCAGAATCAGGTTTAATATCACTGGCATATGTCATGGAATTTGTTTACTTTGTATCAGCAGTACAATGCAATACATGATAATAAAAAACCTGTAAATTGCAGTAATTATATAAATATACATATATTTATGTTAATTTAATTAAATAGTGCAAAAATAGAAATTAAAAGGTAGTGAGGTAGCGTTCATGGGCTCAATATCCATTCAAAAATCAGATGATAGAGGGGAAGAAGCTGTTCCTGAATCATTGAGTATGTGCCTTCAGATTGTGTACCTCCTTCCTGATGGTAGCAAAGAGAACAAGGCATGACCTGGGTGGTGGGGTCCTTAATGATGGATGCTGCCTTTATGAGGCATTGCTCCTTGAAGTGTCCTGGATACCGTGGAGGTTAGTGCCCATGATGGAGATGATTAAGTTTACAACTCTCTGCAGCTTGCTTTGATCCTGTGCTGTAGCCACTCCCCAACCCACCCCCATACCAGACGGTAACGCAGCCAGTCAGAATTCTCTTCATGGTACCACTGTAGAAAGTTGCAAATGTTTTAGGTAACAAAACAAATCTTCTCAAACTCCCAATGAAATATAGCCTCTCCGTGCTCTCTTTGTAGCTGCATCGATATGTTGGGTCCAGGTTAGATTTTCAGAGATATTGACACCCAGGAACTTGAAATTGCTCACTCTTTTCACTTCTGATCCCTTTATGAGGATCAGTGGTCCTACTGCCACTGAGTGCAAGGTTGTTGCTGCAACATTACTCAACTGGCTGATATATCTTGCTCCTGTATGCCCTCTCGTCACCATCTGAAATTCTGCCAACAATGGTTGTATCGTCAGCAAGTTTATAGATGGCATTTCAGCTGCATCTTATTTTTGTTGGGTAGTATAATTTTAATTTACAAACAATAATTGTTCAACCATGGTCCTACACTATCTTTCAGGGTTCACTTCATCTGGTACAAAATGGCTTGTGCCATACTACCTTCTTAACGCAGTAACCATGTATTAACCATATTAGTATGTTTACTGTGTACTAACGTCTGTAGGAATAGCCCACTTTAAAGTTCAAAGTTCCAAGTGCATATAGGTCACCATAGACTGCCTTGAGATTCATTTTCTTGCAGGCACTTACAGTAGAACAAAGAACTACAATAGAATCAATGAAAAACTACAAAGACTGACAAACAACCAACATGCAAAAGAAGACAAACTGGAAATATAGAAAAAGGAATAATTATAATAATAAATAAGTAAATAAATGACACTGAGAACATGAGTTGTGATTCCTTGCAGGTGAGTCCACAGTTTGTGTAATCAGTTCCGCATTGAGGTGAGTGACGTTATCTTTGCTGGTTCAGGAGCCTGAAGGTTGAAGGATAATAATTGTTCTTGAACTTGGTGGTGTGAGATCTAAGGCTCCTGAACATCCTTCCTGATGGCAGTAATGAGAAGGGAGCATGGCCTGGATGGTGGAGGTCTTTTCTTGTGCCAGTGCTTCTAATGCCTAATTTAATATTTTACATCATACTCAAGCATATGAGTTTTCAGTGTCAGTATTCAGTGATTACATAATGATCCTTTGCATTTTAGATGGACCTTTAAAGTACCAGGCAATAATTACCTGCAATTTTTGATAATTTCTGTGACAATATATCTATCAGTGAATAACACTGGATAATTCGAATTTAGGAGATGTCATTTTTGTTACAGTATGTGCTGGCAATATTGGAACCCAAGTGCAGAGGAAGGGCAGACTCTAATGTAGAGACAGCGATGAGAGTTTGTTGATAATAATTCTAAAAGAACATCGGTAGCTTGGCCAAGCGAAGCCGCAAGAAGTAGCATTGTCAAAGCTAGGACCTTGCAAATAGTGCTAATTAGGCATCTGCTTAAGTAGTACAGGAACAGAGAATCCCTGGGTCTATCAAAAGAAACTTAACAAGCTTACACAGAAGGCACCAGGAGACCACATTACAAAGAGCGAGCTGCTCAAGAAAACCACAAGGAACTCTAAATGATTAACAACTGTCGTTAAACAACAATTAACCATTTTAGGTGCTCTAATAATCTCAGAGCCAAGTGCTCTCTGGCACCCCGCACAGGCCTGAATAACTCATTACAATTATGCTGTGTTAATGTGAAGTTACTTCACAAGTATTAAATGATGGAACGGGTGTAAAAGACCGACGAACCTTTAGGGAGACAAGCAACTGCAGGGATCTGGAGCAGAAGAAAACCTAAGCAAAAACTCTACAGGTTGAGCGGCATTTGAGGAGACAAAAGCTAAGTCCTGATGCAGAGTACTGACCTGAAATTTGACTGTCCCATTGCTACTAGAGATGCTGCACAACTGCTGAGTTCTTCCAGGAGGTCATTTCTGGACCCAATACCATCTCCAATTCATAATGGAAAAATAAAGCTACAATGAGACATGATCTTCAGGTTTTAGAATATTTTAGACAGAACATTGACTTCCAATAATGCTGCAGGCTCTTCAATTACATTGACCCAAACATTTTCTCCTCTCTGCCTCCCATTAGCTGGAGATGTACGCACCACCAAGCTCAAGTATAGCTTCTATAGAAATCTCTGTTATAATATATATCTTTACTTAATAGTAACAGCATACTAAATACATTTTAGTATTTACATAGTACATTTTTAATGCAGAAGAAGCATTACTGCTGCGGTTACTGTGATGTTTCATCACCATGTAATCCTGCAAATGGCACCCCAAGTTTCAAGTTCCTGGGTGTTAACATGTCTGAAGATCTGTCTTGGGCCCAACATGTTGATGCAAGTGGGCATGTGAACAGTTATTCTTCATTTGGAGCTTTTGGGATATTTGGTATGTCATCAACTCTAACAAATTTCTACAGATGTAGCCTGGAGTGCATTCTAATTGGTCGCTTCACCATCTGCTTTGGAGGGACCACTGTACCGGACTGGAAAAAGTTGAGAAATGCAATGTTAGCATTCATTTCAAGAGGTCTAGAATACAAGAGCAGGGATGTGATGTTGAGGTTTTAAAAGGCACTGGTGAGGCCTCACCTTGAGTATTGTGAATAGATTTGGCCTCCTTATCTAAGAAAAGATGTGCTGGCATTGGAGAGAGTTCAGAGGAAGTTCACCAGGATGAATCTGGGAATGAAAGGGTTATCATACGAGGAATAATTGATGACTCTGTACCTGTACTTGCTGGAATTTAGAAAGGTGAGGGTGGATGTCATTGCAAGCTTTCGAATGTTGAAAGACCTAGACAAAGTAGGTGTGGAAAGGATGTTTCCCATGGTAGGTGAGTCTAGGACAAGAGGGTACAGCCTCGGGATATAGGGGCATCCATTTAAAACAGTGTTGCGGAGAAATTTCTTTAGCCAGAGGGTGGTGACTTGGTGGAATTTGTTACCACAGGCAGTTGTGGAGGCCAGGTTGATGGGTGTATTTAAGGCAGAGATTGATAGGTTCTTGATTGGACACAGCATCAAAGGTTACAGGGAGAAGGCCAGGGAGTGGGGCTGAGGAGGGAATAAAAGGATCAGCCATGATTGAAAGGTGGAACAGACTCAATGGGCCAAATGATCTAATTCTGCTCCTATGTCTTATGGTAAACTCAACCAGCTCTGTCATGGGCTGCAGCCTCCCCACCATGAAGGATTTCTTCAAAAGGCAATGCCTCAAAGCTTGGGCATCCATCATTAAGGACCCTCACCACTCAAGACATGCTCTTTTCTAATTACTACCATCAGAGAGCAAGTATAGGAGTCTAAAGACCCACACTCAATATTTTAGGGATTACTTCCCCTCCACCCCTCCACCATCAGTTTTCTGAATAGGTAATGAATCCATGAATATTACCTCACTAGTTTTGCTCCCTTTTTTCACTACTTATTTATCTTTGTATATATTTCTTTTTGCAAGTTAAAACATAATTTATGGACTATACTGTACCGCTGCTACAGAACAACAAATTTCATTACATATATCAGTGATAATAAATCTGATTCTGATTCTGATCAAGACCTGAGTTTGTCATTTTCCAGGTAGACTTCCATTTTGGGTCCCAAAGTCAGATCCACCAACATTACATTGATGTTTTTTTTTCCCAACCACTTCCTAATACTGGCTGATCATCAGGAAAACCAGAAGGCCGGCAGGGAGATTTGGAAGCTGAACAAGAAAATGTTCAGCCCAGAGAACATCAAAGAATTTTAAAAGGATTGCATAGGCTGGAGACCTGGGAAACTGCTCTTTGATTTTTCCGATGCACTGGTAGGAAGCGATCAAGGCAAACACTTGCATTCCCCAAGGATATTTGGGAAGTGTGAGAGAGTCAAACAAAATCGTATCAACTTCCGAAAAGAATCAGAATCTGTACTTTCCGTGTGATAACGGTGGACATGATAGAGGAACTCTCTGAGGTAAAGAGCCGGCAAACTTTCCTTTTTACCTTGAGGTCCTCAAAAATCATCTTCAGCCAGAATATGGCTCAATTACACTTCTTTATCCAAAGGTTTTCCAGAAGAAATCCTGCAGCCAGCAGCTTTGAGGAAGAGGATGGCTTAGTAGCGTTCAAAATCAGAAAGAGATTTATTATAACTTGTTTGTTTGAAGTGAAATTTACACAGAATATGGCATGAAACATAATTTCCATGCAGATCAAAAGACTTGCATCTTTAAAATTCTTTTTCATTTAGGGATACGGACCAGAACAGGCCCTTCTGGCCCAAGGAGGCACATTGCCCAACAATCCACCTATTTAACCCTAGCCCAATCAGCAAGACAAATTAAAATGGCCAATGAACCTATCAACCATTATGTCTTTGGAACGTAGGAGGAAGTGGACAAAGTACAGGAAGGACTACAAACTGCCTACAAAGGACACCGGAATTGAACTCTGAACTCTGTGTTGTAATAGTGTCACGCTACGTTACCGTGGCACTCCAGTAGATTTAGATTCGGATTCATTTACTTATCACATGTACATCGAAACATACAGTGAAATGCATCATTTGTATGAAAAACAAACACCATTTAAGCATTTGCTGGGAGCAGCCAGCATGTGTAGCCACACATTCCGACACCAACATAGCAATCCCACAATGCTCAGCAGAACAACACGTTCAACTACAACAAAAAAAGAGCTCCCATGTGGCAGAAGATGCCTGCAGCCCACAACAGCCAGGAAATCCAGCCCTCTGCTCTTCCAAATGCTCTTTCATATGTATAGACTGTGCATAAATTGGGTGTTTATAAACTGGGCAAGACCTTAGTTTGGCTTTTATTAGTTGTATAGGTTTCAGGTTTCTATCTGTGAATGCAGGGCTGTGGAACATCAAGTACCTTCGATGAACACAGCATCCTTTTAAAACAAGACTTTCACCATCAATCTAGAACAGAGAGTGCCAGCCCAGAGTTCACAGACCCCTTGCTTAATGGTGTTGGTTCATGACATAAAAAAAGGTTGGGAACCCCTGATTTAAAATATGGTCAACTACGGAAAGATCAACCTTTCTGATTTACAACAGTGATCCAGTTGTTGAAGCTAATCAGAATCAGGTTTAATATCACTGGCATTGAAATTTGTTGTTTTATGGCAGCAGTAGATTGTAATACCTAGCATAAAATATCAATTACAATAAGAAGTATATATAAAAATTAAATTAAATAAATAGTGCAAAAACAGAACAAGAAAAATAAGCAAAAAATAGTGAGCCAGTGCACATGAGTTCATTATCCGTTCTGAAATCTGAGAAGAAACTATTCGTGAAACATTGAGTATGTGCTTTCCAGCTCCTGTACCACCTCCTTGATGGTAGTAATGAGAAGAGGGTATATCCTGGGTGACTGGGGTCCTTAATGATGGACGCAGCCTTTCTGTGGTGTCACCTTTTGAAGATGTCCTCGATGCTGGGGAGGCCAGCGCCCGTGATCGAGCTGGCCGAGTTCACAGCTTTCTGCAGCTTTCTCCGATCCTATGCAGTGGCCCCTCCATATCAGATGGTGATGCAACCAGTTAGAAAGCTCTCCAGAGTTCATCTGTCAAAACCTAGCGTTAATCTGGGTCAATGCTCACAAAAGCAACACACTCAGAAAATACTGGAGGAACTCAGCAGGTTGGGCAGCTTCTACGGAAAGGAATAAGCAGCCAATGTTCTGGGCCGAGGCCCTTAATCAGGGCTGCAAAGCAAGCAGGAAGAAGCCAGAATGGAGAGCAGCTTTCTGAAACACTTCAGTAATGATTATTTAATCTAGTTTAGTCATCTTTTTCTCTTAGATTTCTCTGAGTTCTCAGAAGTAATTTATTTTCATCACCCTTGCGTTATAATATGTCAATCTCCTAACAAATAAGCATTTGTCCAAACTGAGATTATAAAATCATTAGTCATAAAATTTTAGAATTAGACCAGAATATGTTTCCGTCAAACAAAACCCAACTCTTTCCTATTACTTGAGGAAACGACCAGCGCGGTATAAAAAAAGATAAAGTTAATTACTTCCTTCTATTTTGAAGGAGGGTAGGAAAACTATATAGGCCAATTAGCTCACCTCCGGATAGATTCTTAATCCCAATGCCAGTCAATCAGTTCTGACAGTAAAATGAAGCCTTGTGACTCAGCCCTGTTTTCTGTAGTGTGGCAACCATCCAAAACCCAGCAGATGAAGCAAGTAACAATTAAAACATGGGCAGTAACATAATGAGTTGTGCATCAGTAAATAGCTAATTTGTTTTTTTTTGTTTAAATCTCAGCATGTCACACCACGTTACCCTTTAAGAACACAGAGCTGCTGGGTTCCAGCTTCTTACCTGCTGTTATTCTGAAAGCGCTGACTAACGCGAGGAGACAAAGGCTCAGCTGGAATAGCCGCTTTTTATACGCAAGGCTTGGCAAAGATAGCAAAATTTAGATTGAGGTGTGCTGAGAGCGCCAGCAAGGCACCGATGTAAAAGCCAGTTTCAGTCACAGTCCGAAAGGTTGGTTCATGAGGCAGCACATTCGCGTTAGCGCCATGCTTCACAGCATTAGCAATTGCATATCGGGATTCAATTTCCGACGCGGCCTGTGAATAGTCTATATGTTCTCCCAGTGACCGCGATGGTTTCCTTTGGGTGTTCCAGTTTCCTCCCAAATTGCAACGGCATATGAGTTAGGATTAATGAGTTGTAAGCATGCTATGTTGATGTCGGACACGAGGCGACACTTTGATACTGATGCAAAACGACGCATTTCACTGTATGATTCAGGGTTTCATAGTGTTACATGTCAACGTTGTTTTGATTAACCGTAAGGTGCGCCTGGTCGAGGCGTGTGGATGGGGTCATATATCAAACGAGTGTAGGCTTTTTCTATTCATTTCCAGAGGTTTCTGGAAATCTCGGCAGCTAAGCGATACACCGGACTGTGAGCTGCCAGCGAGAGAGTGAGTTGAGTTGAGTTAGTTGAAGAGTTCACTACAGCAGTGGGCGTTCCCAATATTTCTCCGTGTCCTGAAGATTGTGATCGTTTGCGGCACACAGTGCATATTGGATGCGCGACTGTCACTTTGTATGATCCATACTCGGATTTCTGCAGCATTCTGTGGTGACCACTTTTTGTTAATCCGTACATGGATTCGAGTGTGTTACGTGGCGACCACTTGTGTTAAGGAATATTCCTTGACCGTCACCTTGTGATATCCCTATGTGGAACTTAGGCATCATTTGTTATCCCTGAGTGAACTCCAGTATTCAAGGGACGACCACATAACTTCTGGCATCTTCTGCGACTGTCAACTTGTTATCTTTGCGTGGATCCAGTGACGATCACTTGTCCTCTGGAATTCTCCGTGATTCTCCGGGATCACCTTGTGTCATCTTAATGTGGATTTATGAACACTTCCTCACAGACACCTGTACCTGTTCACGTGGCTTCCGGAACCTTCTGGATTGCCATCCTAGGACTCTGTTTGAGTAAGACTGGGGGTGGGGGGAACTGTTTCCAGACCTCCATATTTTGTGAGCTAAGGTGCATTGCACTGTTAATTTTTGATTAGGGGAGTAATTGTTTTAATTGTCTATATTTTTGGGGAGGTATTGAAAATACATTTGTTTAACATTAAAATCTGTGCCTGTGGTCTATTACTGCTGGCACGTAACAATAGAACATAGAACATTATAGCACAGTAGGTTCCCTTTGCCCACAATATTTTGCTAACCTATTAACCAACTCTAAGATCACTTCAGGATGCCTAGCACAATTGCCACAGATTTGATTTGACACAAAACGACACATTTTGCAGTGTGTTTCGCTGTACGTGTGAGAAATAAAGCTAATCTTTAATCAATCTATCTTGGCCAATTGCCCTTGACAGCCAGCTGCCAAGACTGAAGCTGAGAAGGCAGACAATGCACGCCCACCTGGTGACATGGATCCTCATTTGCAAGAAGATTCTCGGACTAGTTTGTGGTAATGATACAAGTTGACATCCTACAACTTCCTGTAGACTTTCCAAGTGATCCATCATTGTCCACCTGAGGAAAGGTAAACACTGATGATTGACAGCTAGTCACTTTAATTGGAGAATATGGAAAAGAAATGTCAGAAGCCTCTGTGTGGAATAGAAACATAGTAAAGGGAGAGGAGTTTCACTGGGCTGGTAGTTACTTGGAGACATGGCACAGTACAGGCCCTTCCAGTCCAACAAGCCCGCACCGCCCAATTACACCCATGTGACTACTGAATCTACTAACGCGTACACCTTTGGAAGATTGGAGGAAACTGCAGCACACAAAGGAAACCCACACAGTCACAGGGAGGACGTACAAGCTCATTACAGACAGCGGCGTGAATTGAACCGGAGTTGCTGGTGTCGATATCGTGTTCACTCAGCACTATACTACCACGCCAACCATTTTGATCTGGGATCCAGCACAATTTGGGCTACAAAACTTGTACATTATGAGTGGTGGGGTGGAGTTATGTCTCTACCAAAGGAGGTTCAAAGCGCTCCTTCCCTCCGCTAACCTTGGGCAAGGTGTATCACCTGGTTAGCCCCCTGATCAGGGTCACATGAAGCCATGGGACCAGGTGGTGGCTGGTCATATGAGCAGCCGGTGCATATAGAAACATCGAAACATAGAAAATAGGTGCAGGAGTAGGCCATTCGGCCCTTCGAGCCTGCACCGCCATTCAGTATGATCGTGGCTGATCATCCAACTCAGAACCCTGTACCTGCTTTCTCTCCATACCCCCTGATCCCTTTAGCCACAAGGGCCATATCTAACATATCACAAGTCCTGGTCATGCCACCACTGACGCCAGGCAGACAATCTCTGAAGAGTATTGATAATGGCTGGGATCACTGATCTTGTAAAGACACTGCCCAGAAGAAGGTAATAGCAAACCACTTCTGTAGAAAAATTTGCCAAGGATAATCATGGTCATGGAAAGACCCTAATCGCCTATGTAATATGACATGGCACATAATGAACAAACGTTTTGAGTCCTCCAGCATTTTGTGTGTGTTCTTCTGGATATCCATCACCTGCAGAATCTTTTGTGCTTATTATTATATTCCTTTCCCGGGATGTGTGGAGCACCATTCACAGCTGGCCTTCACACACTGGACAGAGAAACAGAGCGAGCAAAGACCCACAGTTCTGCAACTCGCTGATTTAGTTGCACTCCTCAAACTCACACTCATATGAAGAGTTTTTGATGGCTCTGAGCCTGTGTTCACTGGAATTCAGAAGAATGAAGGGTGACTTGATGAATTGAAACCAATCAAATGCTGAAATGCCTCGATAGAGTGGATGTGGAGAGGATGTTTCCTGTGGTAGGAGAGTCGAGGACCAAAGGACACAGCCTCAGAATAGAGGGGTGTCCTTTTAGAATTGACATGAGGGGGATTTTTTTTAGCCAGAGAGTCATGAATCTGTGAATCAGGCAACTGTGTAGGCCAAGTAATTGGATATATTTAAGGCAGAGGTTGATAGATTCTTGATTAGTCAGGGCATGAAGGGATGTGGGGAAAAGACAGAAGACTGGGACTCGGAGAGAAAATTGATCAGCTGTGGTGAAATGCCTGAACAGACCTGATGGGCCAAATGGCCTAATTCTGCTCCTATATCCTATATCTATGTCTTATGGCCCTGTGGTCGCAAACACACTTCTGCAAGTATTGGAAGAAAAGTAACCTACTTAGAGTAATTTAGGAGTACAATCTAAACTGACTGATTCTGCGCGGAGTGAAATGAAAGCAGAGAGGACCAGAAATACTCAGCGGGTCAGGCAGCCAATGCAGAGTGAAGCAGAATTAATGAAACAGGGTGACACTTGTGGGCAGCCCCCAGCACGATACTTGCACTTTGTGTTGCAAAACAACACATTTCACTGTATGTTTCAGTGCACATGACAAATAATTAGAATCAGGTTTAATATCACCGGCATATGTTGTGAATTTTGTCTTTATGGCAATAGTACATTGCAATACATAGTAACTGAGAAAGAAAAAGTGACCTGCAGGAAATATATAACTATTAAATAGTTAAATGAATTAAGTAGTGCAAGGATAGAAATATAATTGTTCTATGGTCTATAGGAATTTAAGGTGGAGGGTTATATGGGAGGCAGAGTTTAAGGGTCGGCACAACATTGTGGGCCGAAGGGCCTGTACTGTGCTGTATTGTTCTATGTTCTATGTTTTGTTCTATGTTCTATGTAAACATAGTGAGATAGTGATCATGGGTTCAATGTCCATTCAGAAATCAAACAATAATAAAACCTTTAATCTTTAAATTCTAAGGCACACTAAATAAATGCATTGAAAACCTGGATAGATATTCCCATTCATTAAACGCAAAGCACGGCAAATCAAAGACAATATACCATGGTATTTAAACTGAAACTGATCAATTATATCTACTTGTCCCTCTATTAGAACAGTAATACTGCATCTCAAATTATTCAGTATTCCTGTCAGAAAATATGTAATTCAGGTTGAATCTCAATGAACCCAACAATCAAATAGCAGCATAACAATTACTAACATTTCGGAATTCAATTGGAAAGGACATTTTATTAGCATTTAATAGCCAATCAATTCCACTAAACATCTATACAATCATGTTACAAATGACTCACAATGGAGGTGCTCTTTTAAATAAACATTGTGAACATTAAGGAAATGGAATATCACTAGATTGATATTCCTGCAATTGGTCATGGTATCAAGACGTAACTGAGCTCGTCACATTAGTGCTGTCAAATGACCCAGGGAATCTCTGGTGGAGACCAAAGCCTTACAAGAGGTCTATTATTGGACATTTATTGGGAAATAGACATTTGAGTGAATATGGAGAAATAGACCTTTCATTCAGAAAGATTGGTAACTGCTGTTCCAGTTACATGGCTTTTCCTCAAATAACCCTGAACCCCGAGTATCAATGGGCTCTCCCTTCCCAGATGAACATGTTGAGACCTTAGGCATGATCAGCTAGCTGAATGCAAACCTGTTTCTGAATTTAGGATTTTCACTGTCAAAGCAAGGGAAGGGAATGTGGTATAACAAAGGGATGCGGGAGTACAAGCCCATAATTCATTGGAAGTTACGTCAAAGGTAGATAGGGTCGCAAAGAAAGCTTTTGGTGCATTTTTCTTCATAAATCAATGTATTGAGTACAGGAGATGGCATGTTATGTTGAAGTTGTATAAGACATTGGTGAGGCCTAATTTGGAGTATTGTGTGCAGTTTTGATCACCCACCTACAGGAAAGATATGACCAATGTTGAGAAAATTTACAAGGATGCTACTAGGTCTGGAGGACCTGAGTTATTGGAAAGGTCGAATAGGTTAGGACTATATTCTTTAGAATGTAGAGGACTGAGAGGAGATTTGATAGAGGTATACAAAATTATGAGGGGCATAGATAGGCTAAATGCAAGCAGGTTTTTTCCACTGAGGTTGGTTGGGACTACAACCAGAGGTCATGACTTAAAAATATAAGGTGAGAAGTTTAAAGGGAACATGAGGAGAAACTTCTTCACACAGAGGGTTGTGAGAGTGGGGAGTGAGTGCCAGCACGAGTGGTGCATGCAAGCTTGATTTCAATGTTTATGAGAACTTTGATAGGTACATGAATAGTAGGGCCAGTGTCCCAGCGCAGGTCAATGGGATTAGGCAATCTAAATGGTTTTGAAAAGGACTAGATGTTTCTGTGCTGTACTTCTCTATGACTCAATGACTAAAACCAACAAAATCACTGAGGTTTGTTGGAGAGTTCTCAGTGGTGGCCAAAATATCATTACTCCTTAATTATGCAATACTTCAGGATTACATTGCCCTCATTTCTTTTCAGTTCGAACATCTGGGATGAATGAGATTAGCCTCTATTTTGGCAGGGTGCTGGACAGACAGAACAACAGTAAAGAACCAATTTGGAAAGGGTGAATGTAGATTAAATCCTCTCTGTAAGTTGTTTAAACAAGCAAATCACAGAAAAGCTAAATTTGGAATTGAAGAACCTCGTAGTTCACTGTTCAAAATTCAAAGTAAATTTTATTATCAGAGTACAAATATGTCACCATATACAACCCTGAGATTAATTTTTCTGCGAGCATACTCAGCAAATCTATAGAATAGTAACTATAGCAGGATCAATGAAAGATCTAATAGAGTGCAGAAGACAATAAACTGTGCAAATGCAAATATGAACAAATAGCAACAAACAACGAGAGCATGAGATAACAAGATAAAGAGTTCTTAAAGTGAGATCACTGGTTGTGGGAACATCTCAATGGATGGCCCAGTGAGTGTAGTTATCCCCTTTGTTCAAGAGCCTGACAGTTGTGGGATAAGTAACAGTTCTTGAACCTGGTGGAGTGAGTCCTGAGGCTCTTGTACCTTCTACCTGATGGCAGCCTCAAGGAAAGAGCATGACCTGGCTGGTGAGGATACCTGATGATGGTTACTGCTTTCCTACGTCAACATTTCAGGTAGATGTGCTCAATGGCAGGAAGCACTTCATCCATGATGTACTGGGCTGAATCCACTACCTTTCGAAGGATTTTCCATTTAACAGTTTTGCTGCTTCAGTACCAGGTGATGATGCGGCCAGTCAATACGCTCTCCACTACACATCTATGGAAGTTTGTCAAATAGTGAGAGTTCCCAACATGGGGTCAATGGACCCTTGGTTAATGGTAAGGTTCTATGGTATAGAATATACTACGAACCCCCGAGCCAGAGTAAATCCTATGGTGTATGTTGTGCCAAAAATGATTTGGGAGCTTGCTGTTGCTTGGTGGGTGGTGGGGAGATTGATCCATTCTGCTGGAACAAGTGGGGGTGGGGGAGAGGGTGGGTTGAGATGGGGGCCATGGGGTCCTAACCTTTTTCTGTCATTCTGTCTTTTTTTTTCAGTTTTTGTTCTGTTTCGTGGCTGTCCGTGAATAATAAGGATTTCAGGTTGTATACTGCATACATTCATGAATTCATGATATTAAATTGTACCATTGAACCACTGAATCATTATAGGAAGCTGCAAAAACATAATAATAAGGAAACAAATTTAAACATACATAAATTACTTAGAATGACTAGTGGGCTTTATGTCATTACAAAACTTTCTTTTTAATAATTCTTAGCCAGTAAGTTCGGTAACAGCTGACAAAATTGATCCAATTACTTTAGCCAATATAACTGGCTATTCTAACCAACATCAAATGAAGCATTACCATCCAATTAAAGCAGATACAGAGAACTTAAGCTTACAAATCTATTGTTGCTTGGCATCCTCCAATCCTTTTGCATTTGTACAGGGCCCTGGTGAGACCACACCTGGAGTATTATGTACAGTTTTGGTCTCCAGGGTTAAGGAAGGACATCCTGGCTGTAGAGGAAGTGCAGCGTAGGTTCACAAGGTTAATTCCTGGGATGTCCGGACTGTCTTACGCAGAGAGGTTAGAGAGACTGGGCTTGTACACGCTGGAATTAAGGAGATTGAGAGGGGATCTGATAGCAACATATAAGATTATTAAGGGATTGGACAAGATAGAGGCAGGAAATATGTTCCAGATGCTGGGAGAGTCCAGTACCAGAGGGCATGGTTTGAGAATAAGGGGTAGGTCATTTAGGAGTTAAGGAAAAACTTCTTCTCCCAGAGAGTTGTGGGTGTCTGGAATGCACTGCCTCGGAAGGCAGTGGAGGCCAATTCTCTGGATGCTTTCAAGAAGGAGCTAGATTGCTTTCAAGAAGGAGCTAGATAGGTATCTTATGGATAGGGGAATCAAGGGATATGGAGACAAGACAGGAACAGTGTATTGATAGTAGATGATCAGCCATTATCTCAGAATGGCGGTGCAGGCTCGAAGGGCCAAATGGTCTACTTCTGCACCTATTGTCTATTGTCTATTGTCTAAATGCTCAGTAATCCATTCTGCTCCCTTTTTTTCAATTTACTTGGTATCACAGAGTCATAGAGACCTACAGCATAGAAACAAGTCCTTCGGCCCATCTAGTCTGTGCCAAAGAATTATTCGGCCTAGTCCCATCAACCTGCACCTGGACCATAGCTCTCCACACCCCTCCCATCCATATACTTATCCAAACTTCATTTAAGTGTTGAAATCAAACCCACTTTCGCTGAGATCTTGGTCCACTCTCTCAACACCTTTCCTCTCATTCTTCCTTTAGGCATTTCACCTTTTACCCTTAACCCAAGACCTCCAGTTCTAGACTCACCCAACCCCAAGAGGAAAAAAAGCCTGCTTGCATTTACCTCTATATATCCCTGTCATCATCACAAGTTTTTGCTTGGGTATTGGTGGTGTTATACTGGATATAAACAAGAAATATTTATGTTGGGATTTTAAACGAAACAATGATCTCAGTGACGTGAAGATGTTTTTGTGACATTTGATTCCACTTTATCCCACAGGACACAGTGATGGTATCTTTAAGCAAGAACATAGTGCAGTGACGTGCTTCTCTTAATGTGTTCCCAATCAGTGTGGGCTGCATGTTGCTGCCTGTACAGCCAATGTATTTGTTTAACTGACACTTGGTGATCGAGAATGCAAATTTGAATATATTTGATTTATAGCACACAGCACGCCACACTTTGTAACACCCACAGAAAGATCATGCAGAGGGAGGGGAAGGTGGCAGATTAGTGATGAATCCTTGCCCAGAAACCTTTATTAAATGACGAGACTATGATGAAGATAAGGTCAGGCTGATCACAATTAGGCATGCTAAGATGTCATTTTCAATTCATTGCACAGAAATGAATTCGAGTGGCTTGTGAAATACAATTGCTGACATCTATTCATACGGTTAACTGGGGATATACAAATGACTTGCGGAAAGACAGGCATGTCAGAGATTGAGGCAATATCTATCAGTCCTCCCAAAGCAGTTAAAGGTCACGGTGCCCCAGATAACCAGCATTCTGTTGTCTGTGTACCCACTACATCTAATGTCTTGTGCACTGGGTCTGATATTTAACTCTTTGCTTATCTCAATGTCCCTTACATATGTTAATGCTTTTTTTCAGAGAATCTATAAACTTAATGGCCTTGGAATTTCTGTTGATGAAAATGATATGATAGTGAAATATTTGTTATGCAATGATTGAGATTCCAATATTACCAAAATGATTTGCAAAACAGTAGTTACAGATTATTGCATAGATTATACAGTAAACATTAACAGAGAAAGTCTGCAGATGCTAGAAATAAGATCTCAGCAGATCAGGCAGCATTTATGAAAGGGATAAATAGTTGTGGTTTCAGGCCAAGACCTTTCATCAGCGCCCGGCCTGAAACGTTGTCTGTTTATCCTTCTCCATAGATGCTGCCTGACCTGCTGTGTTCCTCCAGAATTTTGTGAGTATTGCTCTGGATTTTCATCATCTGCAGAATCTCAAGCAACACTCACAAAATTCTGGAGGACTTAGCAAGTCAGGCAGCACCTATGGAAAGGAATAGATAGTCAACATTTTGGGCTGAACCCCTTCTTCGGGACTGAGAAGGAATGCTTATTTAATCTAATTTAATTATTTTCTTCTCTTAAATTTCTCTGAGCTCTCAGAAGAAATTTATTTTCATCACCTTTGCATTATAATATGTCAGCTTCCTAATTATTGCTAAAAGTAAACATTTTTCAGCTGATATTATAAAATCATATGGTCTTGACCCGAAATATCAGCTATCAATTCATTTCCATAGATGCTGCCTAACCTGCTGAGTTCCTCCTGCATTTGTGTGTGCTGCTTTAGACATTCAAACATCTGGACTGCTTTGTGCATGTCTCCACATCTCTCCATGTTTGCTACTCTTGAACTATGGAACTATTTCTGTTAAAAACTTTCAAAACTTCTTTTTATTGCAATGTTGTGCAGAGGACAATAGGAGGCAGGATGGTGTCTACATTCTATATTTTAAGCATTTTTGAGAAACCACAATGAAAAATATGTCCTTTGCTGCGTGACACACAGAAGCCATGGTAGCATAATGGTTAGTGCAATGCTATTCCAGCTCAGAGTTTGGAGTTCAATTCCAGCATCCTCTGTAAGGAGTCTGGACATCTTCCCCATGGAATGCGTGAGTTCTCTCCATGTGCTCCTGTTTCTTCCCACATTCCAAAGCCCTACTGGTTAGTGGGTTAATTGGTCATTGTGAATTGTCTCATGATTAGGCTAGCATTAAATCAGGAGTTGCTGGACGGTGCAACTCAAAGCATCAGAAGGGCCTTTTCCACGCTGCATCTCCATTAATCAATCATTAAACAAACAAACAAACAAACAAATAAATAAATAAAACAATGTTTATCTTTCTGTAAAATGATTATTCATAGAAACAGCTTGTCATCTCTGCAGTGTTTAAGGTGGATAACTTCAGCCATCTCAACTCTGAACTGATTCCACAATCTATGGACTCACTTTCAAGGACTCTGCAGTTCATATTCTCAGTATTATTTATTAGCATTTATTGTATTTACACAGTATGTCTTCAATTGAACATTAGCGGTTTATCAGCCTTTGTTTGTGTGTAGCTTTTCATTGAGTCTATAGATGTGTGGTGGAGAGTATATTAAGTGGCTGCATCACAGCCTGATAATGGAACGTCAATGCCCTTGAACAGAAAATCCTACAAAAAAGTCATGGATATGTCCCATCCATCATATGTGAAGCCCTCCCCACCATTGAGAACATCTGCATGAAACGCTGTTGCAGGAAAGCAGCATCTGTCCTCAGGGACTCCCACCACCCAGGCCATCTCACTGCTGCCATAAGGAAGGAGGTACAGGAGCCTCAGGACTCACACCACCAGGATCAGGAACAATTGTTACATCTCAACCATCAGGTTCTTGAACCAGAGGGAATAAGCTCACTCATCTTCACTTGCCCCACCATGAAATGTTCCTTCAACCTATGGACTCACTGTCAAGAACTTTTTAGCTCATGTTCATGATAGTTATTTTTAATTAATTAATTAATTTATTATTATTTCTTTCTTTTAGTATTTGCACAACTTGTTGTCTTTTGCACACTGGTTGAACGCCCAAGTCAAGTGCTCATTTCTCAATTGCTAGGAACTTTTGGACTATTCCAGTGGTGTTTAGTATTGTGCCTTTCTGAAAATTTACATAGATATTACTGTGTAACTGCTGATGCAGTTTTCCCTGTATCCTGTCATGTCAGACTCAAATTCCATTACTCAGTAATATATACGCATTATGAATGTGTTTACCTCTAACGACCATTTCATGCGTGTCGTTCTTCTCTTCACTGGCTGAGTGGTCTCCGTTGTAAGTGGCTGTTCCCCTGAGAAACACTTGCAGCAGTCACAGCCTCTGGTGTCGGTGGGCTACTTTGCATGTCTTTTTCGGGCTTCCCGGTGCCTGCCCACCTATTCAACAGTGCACAACAAACAGTTTGTTTCCTGTCATGCCAGCACTAGTTCCAAGCATGCCCTGCTGATCCCCAAGCAGTGGCCGTGTCACTCTATTCCATAGACATCTCTCCACTTCAACCGAAAGGAAATTGTTTTTTATACCCACAGCCAGGTTTTAGTTTCCATGTCCCTAACATGGAGAACAGTCAATGACTAGAGCACCACCCAATCTGGGTACAGACATGTCTGGATTTTATTTTTTTTATTATTATTATTATTATTATTATTATTATTATTATTATTATTATTATTATTATGATTATGATCATCATCATCATCATCATCATCATCATTGTATTTTTATTTTTCTCAACTCAGACTAGTAAAACTTGAGGTATGGTCATAGCAAAACAAACTCATTTTTCAATTGCTAGGAACTTCTGGACTTTAATAATTAGAATTATTATTAATATTATGGTTATTATTCTATTATGGATTTATTGAGTATGCCTGCACAAAAATGAATCTCAGGGTTGTATATGGTGATATATATGCACTTTGGTAACAAACTTACTTTGAACTTGAACTTTGAGAGATGAACTGATTGAGGCGGGTAAGATACTGAAGACAGAAAATGTGAGGACATTTCCATGCTGGGGAAATCTAGGTCTACAAAGCATTACATCAGGATAAAGAGGCAACCACTCAGTGTGAAGTTGAAGATTCTTTTTGCTTGGTATTGTAAATCTTCTGTAATCACTGCCCAGGATCTAAGATAACTTCATGTATAATAAATGAAGTGAGAGTTCTAAAGATTGTGCAAGAAGATAAAGTTGATGCCAACAAACAGATCTGAACTTTTGAAAAGTTGTATTTTCCAATGTCTTATGCTCTTTTATGACTTTTTCTTCATTCTCCCTCCATGGAAATCTTTCACAGTTACATATTTCCTTTTAGGCACAAGTCCTTTGGGCTGCCTGGTGGAATTCCAGCAGATTAATCCAAGATGGTGCTGGCAATATACGATGATGTTTATTGACAGGCAGCTCACAAAACACTACAATTCATGTTTGATATATTGGTTGAGAAACCACGTGGAGTAGGCCCTTCTGGCCCTTCCAACTGCACTGCCCAGCAATCCTCTGATTTAACACTAACCTAATCACAGGACAGTTTACAATTACCAATTAACCTACCAATATCTACTAATAACGTTTTTGGACTGTGGACAGAAACTAGAGCACCCAGAGGAAACCTAAGCGGTCACAGAGAGTACATACAAACTCCTTAAGGGGAGCAATGGGAATTGAACCTGGGTTGCCTGTGCTGTAAGGCATTGTGCTAATCATTATGATGCCATGCTGTATTCTCAGTATAATCTAGTTTTACTTTATTTGCATAATTTCCCTTCTTTTGAACATTGCTTGTTTGTCAAACTTTATATGTTTATAGGAGCAGGAGGAGCTTAGGAGGAGACAATAGCGCCTAACGGCCACTCCTTTGCTTGCATCTTCAGAAACAGTTGTATTTCCATCTTTAATATCTCCATTTTTTCCTTTCAGTGTTCTTTCAAAGACCCTGACCTGGAGTTATAGGCTGACTTCGGTTCTTTGCGGGAATGGGACCTGCTCTCAGGGATTCACAAATAGCTGTTATTCAAGATGCCAAGGGCGCAGTCTAAGAGGGCCAAGATCTCGGGGCTCTGGAGACGGGCGGATCGGATGTCAGGGTCCCGACAGAGCAGTGTGTCATGGCAGTCGGAAGATCTATGGCTGTGTGCACAGAGACCTGAGATCTTTGGGCACAGATCCCAGAAAAAGCGACACCACGGACTTTTAACATCGTAAACCAGCGAGCTGTTTGTTATGTCTCCCCTCTCGCTGTGAAATGGAGACATCTCTTTCTCCTTTATTAGGGACAGAGAGAGAGCCTGTGGTATGTCGAATACCGGGTGAACGAGCAGTCTTTGGAGTACTGCAAGTCTGTGTCTTTGCTGTTGCTTTGCTGCACTCCTGAGTGCTCTGTGGTGGCTGCCGATGCTTTTATTTGCCAGTGGGGGGAGGGGGATCATTGCTTCCAAGGAGTGAGGGAAGCTGGAGGGACTTTGGTGTTCTATCATTTAATTGTCATTCATTCTTTGGGGCACTTCTCTGTTTTCATGGATGGTTGCAGAAAAAAAAGCATTTCAGGATGTATATTGTATACATTTCTCTGACATTAAATGTACTTTTGAAACATTTGAAACTATATATTGCTTTTCAGATATTCTATTATATTCGTTTATATCCTTTAAATGCCTGCAAATGGATAAACCTCGAGATAGTATATAATGATATATCTGTACTTTAATAATACATTTACATTGAGCTTCGAACTTTGAACATAAGGGAAAACATTATCTCAACATCTACTCTTTCAGTCTCATTTAGAATCCGATATGCCTTGGCAATATGGGATAAGATAGCCCCATATTGTTCTAAAGTTTAATGAGCAAGGGGCTAAGCTACTCAACTTTTCCTCATGGCGCAAGTCCTTTATGCCGGGTATCATCCTAGTTGAAGTAATACCGACCCTAACTGTGCCAAAATCCAACAGCTGACGAAGTTACAGACAGAAGAGCAGCGAGATATTGAACAGTGGGGGCAGGGGGGTCAGTCAAAAGCCACAGACAAGAGACCTCTTTGCTGTATATACATTGTAATAAAATCCAGTGATCTCCAGGCACAAAGCATTTAAATATTTATCTGCCCTGTTAGAACTCTGGGCTAGAATTCACAATATCTAATGGAAAGTGGTTTATTTTTTTATCTCGGACTGTCATTAAAATTCTTCCCAAGCATAGTCATGTTGTTCCTGCTGTGGGACAGGCAAGGAAAGAGACATGAGTGACTCAGTAAACATTTGAGCTCCTCGGGCCAGGGCATTCTCCATCCAATCTATTGTCTGTGCAAAGTATGTTTAGTTTAGATGGGGTGTTAGAAAATCCCTAGCAAGCTGCTTCTGTTGTTAGATGGCTCTTTCTGCTGGATGCTGGCAACTCTTCTGAGATCAGTCTGTGCTTGGGCTCACGTGAGGATAGTCCATTCGGATAAGAGCAGACGGTGCCCACTGTACCGGACAACAGATCTGTGAAGGGACTCCTTGTCGGTCAGTTTTGTGTTGCTGGGATCAGTAGCGTGGCCCGCATTTACTTCCTACTCCTGGTTTTCTGGCACTGAACAGTTTGACAGTCCATATCAGAAGTCAAATAGTAAGGAAATGCAAACACAACTCTGGAAGAACTCAGCAGGTCAGGCAGTATCCATGAGAAAAGAGTAGCCAACGTTTCGGGCTGAGATCCTTCATCAGGAATGGGGGGGAAGAGAGGGCCGAAGCCCAGTAATAGAATGAAGGGTCTCAGCCTGAAACGTTGGCTACTCTTTTCTCACGGATGCTGCCTGACCTGCTGAGTTCTTCCAGCATTGTGTACGTATTCTTTGATCCACAGCATCTGCAGTTGTATTTTTGTGTAGTAAGGAAATGCATTGCTCCAAGTTCAAAGTGAATTCAAGTTCAAAATAAGTTTATTAACAACGAACATATATGTCACTATATACAACCCTGAGGTGCAAATTTCTTGTGGGCGTACCTAATAAATCCTAAAGGCATGATAGAATCAATGAAAGACCGCACCAACAGGGTGGACAGACAGTGCACAAAAAATACCAAACAAGGCAAATATAAACAGAAAGAAAAAAAAGAAATACTAATATGACTGATAATAACAAAATTACTTAATATATACAGTCATTCCAAACACACATAACAGAGAAATCAATGTGAAAAAAAAAACAGAAACATGCTGAATTAAAAGAGGAAATTGAAAGACTATGGAACATAAACAGGGCATAGACTGTCCCAATAGTAATATTTACAACTGGTATCATTCTTAAGCCACTACACAATAGCATTGAACAATTAGGCCTAGACAGCAATACCTATGTAAATCTCCAGAAAGCCACAATACTAAACATCTCTAGAATAGTCCAAAAGTTCCTAGCAATTGAGAAATGAGTGAGCTTTGCTATATCCGTACCTTGGGTTTTACCAGCTTGAGCTAAGAGAAAAAAATACAACAATAATAATACAGGTGTCTCCCGCTTTACGAATATTCGCTTTACGCCACTTCGCTTTTACAAAAGACCTACATTAGTAACCTGTTTTCGCATTACAAAGAGGATTTTTGCTTTTACAAAAATTTTTCCCATATAAATTAATGGTTCTTCACTTTATGCCATTTCGGCTTAAGAAAGGTTTCATAGGAATGCCCTACCTTTGTACGGGGGGGGGGGGGGGGCACCTGTAATAAATATTGAGAACATGACATGAAGAGTTCTTGAAAGTGAGTTCATAGGTTGTGGGAACAGTTTGGTGATAGGGCAAATGAAGTTGAGTGAATATTCCCTTTGGTTCAAGAGCCTGATTGTTGAGGGGTAATAACTGTTCCTGAAACTGATGGTACGGGCCCTGGAGCTCCTGCACTTTCTTCCCGATGGCAGTAGCGAGAAGAGAGCATGATCTAGGTGGTGGGGGTCCCTGATGATGGATGCCACTTTCCTGTGACAATGCTCCATGTAGATGTACTCCGTGGTGGGGAGGGCTTTATCCATGATGGACCAGGCCATATCCACTACGTTTTGTTTGAAGACCAAACCAAGAAAAGACAACAGGTTTACTTGCCCAAAAGAGTAATTATGAACTTCCTGGGTTTTAAATGACAAACTAATAGTTTAATAATGATCGTTCACATCATAGTCACACAACGTGGAAGCAGGGTCTTTAACCTAACTTGCCCACGCTGTCTGCATTGTCCAGCGAGCTAATTCCATTTGCCCACATTTGGCCCGTAGCCCTCCAATCTATGTACCCATCTAGATGGCTTTTAAATGTTGCTAACATGCCTACCTCAGGTACTATTGCTAGCAGCTCGTTCCAAATGTGCACCACTCTTTTGTGAAGAGGTTACCCCTGATGTCCCTTTTAACTCTCTCACCTCTGATTATAAACCTATGCCCTTTTGATTTTCGGGCCCCACCCCCAACCCCTGGTAAAATAATATGCGCTTTCATGCTGTCTGTGCCCCTCATGATCTTGAACACCTCTATCATGTCACCCCCCCCCCCCCCTCAATCTCCTACATTCCAGGGAATGAAGTTCTAGTCTATGCAAACTTTCCTCATAACTCATGTTCCAAGGGCTGGCACAGAGGTTAGTATTACAGTGTCACATTTCAGACTCATTAATTAACTGCATTGAAATTCCCAAAGGTGCTGTGTAAGATTGATCTCCTGACTTCACATCATTTATCTAAGTTCCTGGCACCAACAATCACTCCACGCTCAAAGCCACCTAAATCACATTTCTTCGCCATTCTGATATTTAGTCTGAACAACAACTGAACCTCTTGACCATGCCTGCATGCTTTTATACATCAAGTTGTTGCCACATGATTGGCTGATTAGATATTTGCATTAAAGAGCAACAGGTTTACCTAATAAAGTGGACAGTGAATATATGGCGGAAAGTCCCTAATCAGCCAATGCTCATTAGTGGATCAGAGGTGGAGAGGGTAGGCGGCATTAAATTCCTTGTTGTTATATCAGAGGAGCTGTCCTGGAACCAAAATGTAAATGCCATTACAACACCTCTACTTTCTCAGAGTTTTGCACAGATTTGGCGTGTCATCTAAAACTTTGAGGAAGTTCTATAGATGCACAGTGGAGAGCATCCAGAGTGGTTGCCTCTCAGTCTGGTATGCCCAAGTATGGAAAAGCCTACAAAAAGCGATGGAAACTGCCCAGCCCATCACAGGCAAAACACTGCCCCCAATGAGCGGATCTACAAGAAAGCCCCCACAAGTAAGCAGCATCCATCACCAAGGATCCCCACTATCCAGGCCATGCTCTCTTTACTCTGCTGCCATTAGGAGGGAGGCACAGGAGCCCTAGTTTCCATACCACTTAGATTCAGGAACAGTTATTACCCTTCAACCATCAGGTTCCAGAAGCAGCTTTGATAACTTCAAACACGAGGAGATCTGCAGATGCTGGAAACTCAAGCAACACACACAAAATGCTGGTGGAACACAGCAGGCCAGGCAGCATCTATAAAGAGAAGCGCTGTCAACGTTTTGGGCCGAGACCCTTCGTCAGGACTACACTCACTTTCAAGGACTCTAAAACTTATGTTCTCAATATTATTTTTTTTTTGTATTTGCACAGTTTGTCTTCTTTTTCCCTTTGGTTGTTTGTCCGTCTTTGAGTGTAGTTTTTCATGGGCTCTATTGTATTTCTTTATTCTACTGTGAATGCCTGCAAGAAAATTAATCTCAGGGTAGTATATGGTGACACACATGGACTTTAATAATAAGCTCACTCTGAATTTTGAATTTTGAACTTTAAGAATTGTAATGCCTGCACCTTGCTCTATACTTGCATTGCTTTAGTGTGGAACTTGGCAGAAGTTGTCTGCCTGACTGAGAGAGTAGATATAAACACAAGAAATTCTGCAGATGCTGGAAATCCAAAGCAACACACATAAGGGTGCTGAAGGAACTCAGAAGGTCAGGCAGCATCTACTTTATAGGAAAGATTAAGCGGTCAACATTTTGGGCCAAGCCCCTTCTTCAGGACTGAGAGGGAAGGGGCGAGATCCCCGAATTAAAAGGTTGGGCGAGGGGAAAGATGTTAGCTGGAAGATGACAGGTGAAGCCAGGTGGGTGGGAAAAATCAAGGGCTAGAGAAGAAAGAATATGACAGATGAAGAGCCTGGACAATAAGAGAAAGGGAAGATTTCACTATTTGCACTATTAAATTTAGTTACCATTACACTAGGATTCAGTTCCTGCAGCTCTCTGCAAGGTGTCTTCAAATGGTCCTTCTCCCCATGACCATATGGGTTTCCTCTGGGTGCTCCGGTTTCTTCCCACATTCCAAAGATGCACGTTAGGGTTAATGAGGTGTTTGCATGTAATGGTGGCACTGAAATAGTGACAAAACTTGTGGGCATAATCCTTAACTAGTATAATCCTTACTGATCTGATAAGACACAAAAGATGCATTTAACTGTATATCTCAATGTACACGTGACAAATAAAGCTAATTTTTAATATCTTTAATCACTAAATTTCCTCTATGGGATAGTATTCACGTGGCACACTCTACTTCCCTAGGATATATGTGTTTAATTGCAAGAGGATATAGATAGAACAGAATTTGACAATGTTATCATATGTTTGAAAGATTAGAATGCAATATTGAAGATCTAACCGTTCAGTTATCTCAGCACTGTTTATGGACCTTTGCTGGTGCAAATGCACTGGTGTGTTGAAAGGTTGTTTAGGCATATTTAGATTACTGTTAAAGACCTTGGAACATAGTGAGGGTGTGAAGTGTGCTACATAAATGCAATTTACATAGTGACTCAGACTTCATACTGTACAATAACACTGACTAATACTCTGATCCAATCATCTCCAGATGCTTTGCCCGTGGCTCTTGTTGTACCATTGCAAAAGTGAGGATATTCACTAATGGTTGCACAATTCTTGATTCCTCAGGCAACGGACAGTCTGCACCTGTAAAAAGGGACAACTTTCAGGCCAAGTTCTGACAAGTACACACACACAGGGCTTCTCCAACAGGAGATCATATTCAGATTCATTTACTTATCGCAAGTACATCGAAACATACAGTGAAGTATATTGTTTGAATTGACAACCATATCAATCTGAGGATGCGCTGGAGGCAGCCTGCAGGTGTCTCCACAAATTCTGGTGCAAAGTTCGGCAAATCAACATAAGCAACAACAGCAAGGCAGCCCAGCTCCTCCCTCTGACCCACCCACACAGATAGGCAGTCCTCCAACTCCAGGACAGGCTGCCTCCAGGCCTCCAGACTCCGGTGGACTTGAGGACCTGCAGACTTTGAGCCTCCTAACTTCCCCAGTGGTGTCGTAGACCTAGGGCTTCACATCAGGCCTCAACTTACAGACGTCTCATTCAGCTTCAGGCTTCAATCTTTGCTATCAGCCCCAGGACTTGCTGATGACATCACCCCAGAACGCCAGACTCGCTGATTCGTGTACCTAAAGTGTCACAGGCCCTCATACCTCCTGCCCGTCAACCTAGGTCCCACCAATGACATGGAGGGACTTGCTAACCTGTAAGGGTGGCCACCAGCCTCATTCTTAAAACCCTAACATTCTGTAACACTACCATCACCAGAGTCACCCATCTTCAAAACCGGTGGTCACTACTGATCACAAACCTGCCTGGACTCGTGGCAGGCAGAATGGATTAGCGGGGTGATCTCCAGCTAACTGACTCATGATTTGCTTCTATATAGCCTTTCCACCACCTACAAGACACAATCAGGAATGCAATGGCTGTTTGATGGTCAGCTCAGATAGTGGGCTGAATGCCCTGTTTCTGATCTCCCTGACTCTATCTGGCAACCAAGTGGGACAGGCTAATAGACATCAAGTCTTTCTGATATCAGTTATTGTTCATTTGTTCTTGAACATCAGTCAAAATAGACTCTGCTTGCTCTTCAAGCCTAAGAATGGGGAAGCTGCTCTACCCTGTTCACAGTTCCAGAGTCCTGCTGACATGGACAGTGTAGTGAACCTGAATTTCAGGAACCAAAACCTTTGACTTTGCATACATCCTCAAACTTACAACAGTTTTTGTTTAACGGCTGGTTAAACAAAGACCAGGCTCTAATCACAAGAATGGAATATGTCAACTAGAATAACAAACAGTACTTTTATAATGCAAATTATGAGCACATCCATCTTAGTACGGCAAGTTAACATTTAAGTGAAAAAGCTTTGCTGATTGTGCACAATGGACTACGTAGGAGGGAAGGGTTAGACTGATTGCGGAGAAGGTTAAAAGGTCGTCCCGGCAGCGTAGGCCGAAAGGTTCGCACTGTGGTGTATTGTTCAATGCTCTATGTGATTGGTACCCTTCAAAATAAATTAATTTTATTGTTGAAATAAACATTCAAACCGATTTAATGAAACAGAGACATATGAACGTTCAACGAATTAATTAAATATTTGTGGATGAGGACTGTATTCACAATAGCAATTTCTAAGTAACAACGACAGAGGTGGATTGTAAAGAAATACTGGTCACGGACAGATACCTTGCTTTTGTGCTGAAATTCATTAAACAGGCAGCAACACGATCCAAGTTGCAAAGATTTGGAGCAAGGGATGAGAAAAAATAATACAATATATTTTCTTTCCTGATACACTACTGTAAGGCCATTCATCAAAATCTGATATGATCAAAATCTGCTTTTAAGTTGAGGTGCTTCTTGATTAATATATTAGTTTGGAATTCCTCTTAAAGATAAGCTTTATTTGTCCCATGAACCTTGAAATATCAGAATTTCATTCCAAGAATAGGAAACAATATTTTTTGATATTATTCAGTTTTACATTATCTTCACAGGAAATCCAGGAAACGTAACTAAAATTAAACTAAACTCATTTTAGTCCCACTAAAATTTAATTTAATTATCTATAATTTAGCACCAATTGGGCACAATTTTCCAGTTCATCAGGCTATTAAATAATAGCAAAGTAATTTTGGGAATTTATTTCATTAGTGTAATTTTTTATCATTCAATGGATACATTATAGGTAGTGTATCAGTTAGCATAGCACTTTTTAGTGCTAGTGATTGCAAGACTCCCACTGGCATCTATAAGTGTGCATGTTCTAAGTTCGAAGAATGAGGAAACTGTTCCTACCAGATCACAGATCCATAGTCCTGCTGACATGGTCAATGAATTTCAGGAACCAAAACCTTTGACTTTTCATACATCCTCAATCTTACAACAACTTTTGTTTAACAGCTGGTTAAACAAAGACCAGGCTCTAATCACAAGAATGGAATATGTCAACCAGAATAACAGACAGTACTTTCATAAAGCGCATTTTGAGCACTTCCATTTAATAAGGCAAGTTAACACTGAATTAAAAACTTTGCTGATTATGCATGACGGGCTATGTAGGAGGAAGGGGTTAAATTGCTCCTGGAATAGGTTAAAAGGTCAACCCAAAACTGTAGGTCAAAGGGCCCATACTGTGCTATACTGTTCTATAATCTACGTGATGAGTACCATTCAAAATAAATTGATTTTTTTGGTGAACCAACTTTCAAATGCTGTTTCCCTAACGATTAATGTAATGAAACTTAGATGAATGAATTAAGGCATGAGTAAGGCATTTGATAAGGTTTCCCATGCAAGGCTCATTCAGAAACTAAGAAGGCCTGGGACTCAAGGAGACCTTGCTTTGCAGATCCAGAATTGGCTTGCCCACAGAAGTTAAAGGGTGGTTGTAGATGATTCACATTCTGTATAGAGTACAGAGACCAGTGGTGTTCCACAGGGACCTGTTCTGGGACCCCTCCATTTTATGATTTTTCTTAATGACCTGGATAAGGAAGTGGAAGGATCATTTAGTAAGTTTGCTGATGACACAAAATGTCGAGGGTGTTTAGATAGTCTGGAGGGTTGACAGAAGTTACAGCAGGCCATCGATAGAATGCAGAACTGGGCTGAGAAGTGGCAGAGTTCAACCTAGATTAAGTGTGGACTGGTTCATTTCGGTAGGTCGCATTTGAAGACAGAATATAATATTAATGTTAAGACTCTTGGCACTGTGAAGGATCAGTGAGATCAGTGAGATAGAAGAAAAATGGAGGACTGAATTGATCTTGGAGAAGGTTAAAGGATGGCACAACATTGTGGGCTGAAGGGTCTGTACTGTGCTGTACTATGTTCTATTAACATAAATAAAGCATTGGTTCGCAAGTTCTCAGCTCCTAGTCCAGCCCATGTGAGCTCAACATTTACATTGTGATACTTGAGTTTAGGGAATTTGACGTAAAAGTGGCAGAACTAATTAAGGAATGTCAGTTCAGATTGTCCTTGTTTAAACAGTGATGTGCAAAGTTTAAGTGGGAAGGGAGCTTACTCACTTTCTTGGCTTGGCTGTCTTATGATGTGATGGGACCCATTTACTTTTGTAATAATTAAACCCAACAAAGTCTTCCTTCCCAGTGCCTGGGAGAAAAATCATTTGAAAGAATCAGCAGCTGAAAACAAAGAGAACACCCACACTCTTGTTCATGAGGGACTGCACATTGGGAAATCCTCGTGGATGGTGCTCTTGCTTTCGCAGGGTGATGTATTAAGTTCAAAGTTCAAATTAAATTTATTATCAAAGGACATATATGTTACCATATACTACCTTGAAATTCATTTTCTTGTGCAGGCATTTACAAGGAAAAGGAAATACAATCGAATTTTACAAAAACAGAATTTACACAGACACAGTAACAGACAACCAACTTGCAAAAGAAGACAAACTGTGCAAATAAAAGTAATATTAAGAGCATGAGTTGTACAAAGTCCTTTAAAGTGAATCTGTAGGTCATAGAATCAATTCAGAGTAATGGTGAATGAAGTTCAGGGTAGCTAACGGGTAATGACTGTTCCTGAACCTGATAATATGGGACCTGAGTCTCCCGTACCTCCTGCTCAATGGTAGTATTGGGAAGAGAGCATAGCCTGGTTTGTGTGGGTCATTGATGACGGATGCTGTTTTCTCATGGCAACACTCCACATAAATATACTCAATGGAGGAGAGGGCTTTACCTGTGACGGACTAAACCGTAGCGACCACTTTCTGGTGCCTGTACCTTTCTTGGGCATTGGTGTTTCCATATCAGGCTGTGATTCAAACAGTCAGTATACTCGCCACTGGGCATCAATAAAAGTTCGTCAAAGCTTTTGCTGAGATGCCAAATCAATGCAAACTTCCCAGAACGCAGAAGAGTTAAGTAGTCGGAGAGCATGGAAACTTTATCCTGCTTGGTAGGTACATATAAATGATGTAACTTTTAGAATCAGAATCAGGTTTATTATCAAGGATGTGCAGTATGTCGTGAAATTTGTTGTTTTGTGGCAGCTGTGCAGGAAAAGACATAAAAATACAATAAGTTGCAATAAATCGATAGTGCAAAAGAGGAATACTGTGTGTGTGGAAGGTTGATGGGTTCTAGGACCATTCCGAAATCTGATGGCGGAGGAGAAAAATCCGTCCCTAAAACATACAAGGTGTGTCTTCAGGCTCCTGGACCTTCTCCCAGTGAGTAGCAATGAGAAGAGGGCATGTCCCGAACGATGAATACCACCTTCTTGTGGCATCACCTTTGAAGATGTCCTTGACAGTGGGGAGGGGTGTGCCCATGATGGAGCTGACTGTGTCTACAAACCCTCTGCAAATTTGTACGATCCTGCACATTGGAGCCTCTACACCATTTGGTGATACAACTAATCAGCATACATCTGTAAAAATTGCTAGAATTTCGGTGACATACCAAATCTCCTCAAGCTACTGAAAAAGCACAGGCACTGATATTCTTCATGTTTGCAACAATGTTGTTAGAATAACTCCATTGTTGGAAACTTCCATGTCCTAAACCATTAGATAATTAGTACAAGGTACACCACTGTTCAAATGATGGGTCTCAGATTGAAATATTGCTTGTCCTTTTCCCTCCATCGACGCTGCATCTCCCCACAGCAGCTCAATTTCCATCCCTCCGGCCTGCCACACCATTCAACATGATCATGGCTGATCCAGCCCAGGCCTCAACTCCTCCTCTGTGCCTCCTCCCATTCTTCTGAAAATTTACCAACCTCCCCTTTAAATACCCCAGTTACTGAGCCTCCACAACCCTCTGTGGGAAGAGAATCACCTCTCTGCATGTAGAAGCCACCACAAGCCTCAGTTTAAATGTTTGCCCCTAATCATGTAACTATCCTTTGACCAAAACTCTCTTGTTGGTGGAAAGGTTGATAGATTATTAGACCAGAAGAATTAGGCCATTTGACTCGCTAAATCTGTCCTGCTATTCAATTGCGGCTGATTTATTATCCCTCTCAACTCCATTCTCCCTGTAACTTTTGACACAACGACAAATCAAGGACCTATCAACCTCTGCTTTAGATGCTGTATACCTTTTACTTGACCTCCACAGGTATGCGTGGCAATGAATTTAAAAGATTCACCACCGTCTGGCTGAAGAAAGTTCTCTTCACCTCTGTTCTAAAGGGACATCCTTTTATTCTGAATCTGTACCTTCTGGTCCTAGAGTCCCCCATCTTCTCCACGTCCACTCTATCTAGGCCTTTCAAATTTGATAGGTTTTAATGAGTTTCAACCCCTCATTCTACTAAACTCCGGTGAATACAAGCTCAGAGCCACCAAATACTTCTCAAACGTTAACCCTTTCATTCCCTGCATCATTCTCGTGAATCTCTTCTGGAATCCTCTCCAAAGCCAGCACATCCTTTCTTAGATAAGTAGCCCAAAATCCTCACAATGCTTCAAGAGTGGTCTGACCAATGCCTTATAAAGCCTCAGCATTGTGAGTAGAATTACTAGCACTCCACCAGCGTCCATTTAGCATAAGAAACTGAGGTTTTAAAGAAACAACCTCTTTTTTACTATCTGAGATTCTGACAACAATGGTTGTATCATCAGCAAATTTATAAATGGTTAAGGAGTCAAGGATCCAGTTGTAGAAGGATGTATAGAGGTCTTTTCAATCAGAACTGTAGGAATTATTGTGATAAAAACTGAGTTGTAATCAATAAACAACATCCTAACATAGATATAACTGGCTGCATCTCCATCTGGTATGGGGGCAGGGGCTACTGCACAGGATCAAAGTAAGCTGTGGAGAATTGTAAACTTAGTCAGCTCCATCATGAGCAATAGCCCCTGCTGTATCCAGGACATCTTCAAGGAGCAAAGCCCCAAAAAGGCAGCGACCATCACCCATCATGCCTTGTTCTCATTGCGATAATCAGGAAGGAGGTACAGAAGCCTGAAGGCACATAGGTTCTGCCCCTCTACCATCCAGTTTCTGATGAACAGTAGTGAACACACCTCACTACTTTTTATTTCTATTTTTGCACCACTTACTTAATTTAACTCTTTAATACATACAGTATATTTACTGTAATTCACAGGTTTTTTCTCTGTTAATATGTATTGCATTGTACTGCTGCCGCAAGGACAACAAATTTCACAACATGTGCCAGTGATATTAAACCTGATTCTGACCCTGATTCGGAGCTAAAAAGGAAGACATACAACAGCTCAAAGGTCAAATTTTTCTGGGGCTGTTCCACTCTATAATATCCAACAAAGAGTAAATGACACCTTTCACTTCTGTATCTGGTGATTATATTTCTAGATATGTGCTTCAGCTCCGTAGCTCAGTGGTTTGACAGTTGCTTTTCAACAGTTCTCTGCATGCACAATTTAGATAACGCATCAATGTCCTTCAAGAATAGGCTAAGGTGAGGTTACAGAGTGATGCATCTACCTACTCACAGGAAAACTGTGTTGCAATGCAGTCTGTACCAGCATTCTCAAGTAGGCCTGGTAACAGTTGACTCTCACAGATAAAGGTCACGCAGAAGAGGTACGATGGACGCATTGCCTAGGATAGGCCGTGTTGTAAAAGCACTTATTCTAACGGCCACTGTGGGGCAAAGGTCAAAGCTTTTCAGATATTTAACTCTCCTTTAACTGCAGCTTCTTCCCCAAAAATCAGCAACCCACCCCTCTAGGCCCACAGTGGGTTATTCTCAATATAAGACCTTAAGATATGGAAGCAAAATTAGGCCATTTGGCCCATCGAGTCTGCTCTGCCAGTTCATCAAGGCTGATCCATTTTCCCACAGCCCCAATCTCCTACCTTCTCCCCATATCCCTTCATGCCCTGACTAATCAAGAGTCTATCAACCCCTGCTTTAAATATACTCAATGACTTAGCCTGTGGCAATGACTTCCACAGATGCTCCACTCTCTGGCTAAAGATATTTTTCCTCATCTCCGTTCTAAAAAGATGTCCTTCTATTCTGAGACTGTGTCCTCTGGTCTTAGACTCCCCCACCACAGGAAACATCCTCTCCGCATCCACTCTATCGAGGCCTTCAAACATTCGATAGGTTCCATTGAGGTCACCTCTCTCCCCTCATATGCTGCAGGAACTCAGCTAATCAGGCAGCATCTATGGAGAGGAATAAACAGTTGATGTTTCAGGCCAAGACCCTTCATCAGGACTGGTGAGGAGAAGAGTGGGGGTGATGAAAGGTCTTGACCTAAAAATGACAACTGTTTATTCCTCTCCATGGTTTCTCCCTGACCTGCTGAGTTCCTCCAGAATATTATGTGTGTAACTCTGGATTTCCAGCAAGTACAGAATATCTTTTGTGTATCAGTATCTTACACTGTTGTCTCACAGCACCAGAGACCCGACATCAGTTCTAACCTCAGATGTCATATGCTGGGAGTTTGCATGTTCCACCTATAAATGTGTGTGTTTCCTCTTGTTGTTCTGGTTTACTCTCACATCCATTTACGTAGGATGCCAGGTTAATAAATAATACCCTAATGGAGATGAGTGTCAGTAGAATCAGGAATTAAATTATTATTCTGCATCATCACCAGTACTATAGCCTCCCATCCATATACCTATCAAAATTTCTTTTAAAAGCTGTAATCAAACACACATCCACCACTTCCACTCTCATCTCACTCCACAGGATGTAAAGAGCAACTGGGATCTGTGAAAATGGATGCTGGATGGCTAGCATAGATATGATGGACCGAAGGGCCTGTTTCAGTGATGTATAACTTCATGAGTAAAATTTAGCAGCTGCCCAAGTGAATGCTCACCTTGTGGTTAAGGAACAGAATTTATTTTCATCCTCAAAGCAAACAGCATTATGAAGGACCCTACACACACCTCATACAAACTCTTCTCCCTCCTGCCATCTAGGAAATGGCACCGAAGCAGTCGGGCTCTCACGACCAGACTATGAAACAGTTTCTTCCCCCCAAGATATCAGACTCCTCAATACCCAGAGCCTGGACTGACACCAACTTACAGCCCTATTGTCTTGTTTATTATTTATCATAATGCCTGCACTGTTTTGTGCACTTTATGCAGTCCTGGGTAGGTCTGCAGTCTAGTGTAGTTTCCTCTGTGTTGTTTTTTTACGTATTTCAGTCTAGTTTTGTACTGTGTCATGTAACACCATGGTCCTGAAAAACGTTGTCTCATTTTTACTATGTACTGTACCAGCAGTTATGGTCAAAATGACAATAAAAGTGACTTGACTTGACTTGACTTGATCTGCTCAAAATATCATTGGCATTCCTTTGGGCCTTTGACGGAAAGGTAAATTACCAGCACCACTCATAAGAGCCCCAGAAAATTAAGAGACACTTATCAGGGTATCGTAATCAAATTTAGTTTATTTTCATCTCCAAAGATTCAAAGTACATTTATTATCAGAGTATGTATGCAGTATTTAACCTTCAGTTTCGTCTTCCCACAGACAGCCATGAAACAAAGAAAACCATGGAAGCTGTTCAAAGAAAAACATCAACCACACACACACACACACACACACACACACACACACACACACACACACACACACACACACACACACACACACACACACACACACACACACACACACACACACACACACACACACACACCCCCCCCCCCCCCCAAATCATGCAAATGGCAACAAAGAAAAGGAATATAAAAAGAAAATATAAAACACGCAAAAAGAAGGAGTCCAAGTATATTCAGTTCAGCTCAGTTCGTTACTTGGAATCTTTGAAGTGTTTTACTGGTGTTAATAACCAACACAACCTAAGGATGTGTTGCGGGCAGCCCACAAGTGTTTCCACACGTTCTGGCGCCAACATGGCATGACCGCAATGCTCAGCAGAACAACACAAGCAGCAACACCCTGACCCTTTTGCTTTTGTAATCAACAGAACCTCAGGATAAACTGGGGCAGTCCACAAGTGTCACCACACATTCAGGCATCAACATAACAACTCCACAGTGCTTGGCAGGACAACGCAGGCAGCAACAACATCAACTGAGCTGCAGGAACAAAACAACAACAGCAAAACAAGCCCCATTTCTCCCTCCCACTCACCCACCCACCCACAACGCGATGTGAACTATAGCACACCAAGCTAAGTTTGTGCAAAAGGAAGTTCAAAGGTAACTGTTACAGAAAAGTTAATAATCGTGCTTTAAGTAATGCCTTAGTCCTTTGGGTCCATTTATGTCATGGAACAGATTCGAGCTAGATTCATCCCCGGCAGCCCACGAACCAAAGGAACTGACCCTCCAGATCCAGAAGTCAGTCAGTGAGGACTTTGTTATCAGACAGCAGGTTGCTGAGGGGCCGGCCAGGATGCCCCCTGACTACTTTTAACTGCAAGGCTTCACCTCCTTACCGATCAAATTCAGATGGCTCTGATAAACAGATTGAATAACCATTAAGTTGTGTTGAATAATTTAAAAATGAAGTTAAGTCACAAGTGAATTGTCAAAAAAAAACAAAATTGTAACTAACAGAATTTATACAAGTTAATTAAATCATCTATTCAAAGGGTGAGGAATCTCCATTTAATGGTTGCTACTAGTACCCACAAACAGCAAAAGAAATAGACTGTAATTAAGTGTATGTGAGCATACTGAAATATCTATGTCCAAAGTACAGTGAAGCAATTGTGTATCTTTCTGTTTCTTTCTCCTTCTGAATGTAGTAATAATCATTTTTGAACTCCCATAGAACCAACTAAAATGGATTGACCATTCTAGACTATACTCCTGTCAAGAACTTGTTGATTTGCAAGATACAATCCTATGTTTTCAATCTTCAGAATCAGAATCAAGTTTAATATCATCGGCATATGTCTTGAAATTTGTTCTCTTTGCAGCAGCAGTGCAATGCAATACAATACATGATAATAGAGAACAAAGATGTGAATTTCAGTAAATATAAATATATATTAGTCAAATAAGCAATGCAAAAATTAAAATTAAAATACATGGTGAGAAGTGTTCATGGGTTTAACGTCCATTCAGAAAAGGGGAAGAACTCATTCCTGAATCATTGAATGTGTGCCTTCAGGCTCCTGTACCTCCTTCCTAATGGTAGCAATGAGAACAGGCTCTTGTGGCTTTGGCAGATGAGAAGGTAAATGGAGAGGTGATAAGCTACTCTGCTTTAGACATGTCTTACAGCACAGCAATAGAAAACGAAAATGAAAGAGCCGTATTTATGTAATGCTTGTCTTTACATCAAATGAAGCCACCCCAACATTCTTATATGTCCTTACTGAATCAATATAGAGCAGGGGTTCACAGCCTTTTTATGCCATGGACCAATACCATTAAGCAAGGAGTCCCTGGACCCCAGGTTGGGAACCACTGATGTGAGCCTTTGTGAGACTGCTCCAAGAGTAATATGTCCAATCATGGTCACCTTACTGAAAAAAACATATGTTTGTTAAAGAAGGAATATAATAAATATTTTCTTGGAGCAATGGATTTGTCATATGAGGAGGGACTGAATAGTCTAGCCATGTATTCTCTAGAGTTTAGAAAATAGATAATGTAAAAGTTACAGAGTTCTTATAAGATGGATATGAAGAGACTGTTTCCCTTGACTGAGCAGCCCAGAACCTGGGTTGCAGTCTTAGAGAGGGAATGGCTGCTTAGCGCAAAGGTGAATAGAAATTTCCTCATACAGGCAGTGTGAATCTTTGGAATTTTCTCCCCTCAAGTGCTATGGAGGATCAGTCAGTGATTTCATTTAAAGCAAGGATCAATAGATGTCTGGATATTAAGGTATTTATAGGACATGGGGCCAATGCAGGAGAATGATACTGGGTAGAGAATCAGTCATGGCCTTGATGAAATACTCTAACTGTGGAGTCTCACACCGAAACAGCAATGGTTGTCTCTAACTAGATGGGCTAATCTTGCTCTTAATTGTTCTGTGTTTATGTGAGCAACATCATTGTTATAATACATGAAACACGACAGACAGTTTAGCACACAAGGATGGATACAGCCCAGTCCATCACAGGCAAAACTCTCTCCACTATTAAGCACATTTACAGGAAGTACGGCCACAAGAAAGCAGTGTCCATCATCGAGGACCCCACCACCAAGGCTCTGCATTGTTCTTGCTACTTCCTTCTGGCAGGAGGTAAAGGAGCCTTTGTTTCCATACCACCAGGTTCAGGAACAGTTATTACTCTACAACCATCTGGCTCTTGAACCAGCATGGATAACGTCACTCACCACAACTCTGAAAGGATTTCACAACCTAAATTCTCACTAACAAGAATTTGACAACTCGTGTTCTCAGTATTTTTTTTTAATTTGAACAATTTGTCTTCTTTTGCACATTGGCTGTTTGCAAGTCTTTACTTATGTATAGTCTTTCATAAATTCCATTGTATTTTTTATTTTTTTGCAAATGCCTGTAAGAAAATGAATCTGAAGGTAGTATATGGTGACACAAACGTACTTTGATAATAAATTTATTTTGAATTTGACTTTGGCTTAATTTCTTCTTATTCTAATATCTTTATTTTCCTTTTCAGAGTGGTTGGGGCCCTAATGGGATCTTTGAACTACAAGGGCATTAAAAACTGTGGTTCTGTACGAAGGTGTGTTCCTGTTCTTGGGGCCTGCATGTCCCTGTGGGCATGAATTCTCACTGCTGTCACATACTGAAGCATAGCGGGAACTGGAACATCAAAGGCGGCAAGAGAGTCCGTCAGAGGACTCTGCACTCGGTAATTGATTTGCCGAATCTCAAGTTGGGGAACTCGAAATGAAAAAGCAATGCTTCAGACGGACTCTCACACTGAACCAGCAACAGTTGTCTTCTCCTGTCGCAGGGGAAGGAGCGATATCTGTCTCTCCCTTGTTAGTGAGAAAGAGAGCCTGTGGGATGTCAAAATGTTGGAGAGAACACTTAGTTTTTGATGGACTGTAGACCATGGTCTCTCTTTGGGGGCTTTGCTGTTGCTCGCAGGGAGGGTGGTGGGAATGTTGATGCTTTCTGCTGGAATTATTTGGGGGGGAGGGCAGGGGTCAGTGGGCTTTGGGGTTCTATTTTCTGTTATTCTCTCTTTGGGGGTTTCTCTTCTGTTTTGAGGATGTCTGCAGAGAGTAAGAATTTCAGGCTGTATATTGTCCAGATTCTCTGACTTTAAATGGAACTATTGACTTTGACAGGGATGTTCCACAAAGATCTTTGTCATAACAGTCAGATAATCTACATCAAGTGGTATTAGTTATGTCACTCATACCTCATTTTGAAAGGGGAAAATATTTTCCCCTTTCAAAATGACCTCACTGAATCCTTTATCTCCTCCCCTCCCACAGGGCAGAAGATACAAAAGCCTGAAAGCACGTATCAACAGACACAAGGACAAATTCTAACCTACTGTTATAAAACTATTTAATAGTTCTTTAGCACCTCACAACCTACCTGTCATGAGCCCTACGGGCCTCTATGACAAGCCATAGAGCGATGGGCTTCTAGGTTTCCCGAGCACCTGTATTTATTAGTTGTTGTCTTATTGGGAGTTGTTAAGCCCCTGTGCTTTCTGTTTAATCTTGTCAAGTTAATTATTACTGGTTTCCTGAATTCTGTGATTATTTAAAGCAGACTCCCAACTAGTACTCCTTTGTGTTTAGAATGATTTGTCTTCCAGTGTCGTTCAGTCATGACACCAATGTTCAGTTGGATTTCCCATGTATAGCCTCTTGTTTCTATCTGTACATGGGAATCTGCTGTTCCTCCACACCAGCTTCAGTCGTTGTCAGTGCGCATCTGGACACCACCTTGTCATGGCCTTGCTCCTTACTGCCTGCCTGCACTACACTTACTTTTTAACTGTAAAGTTATAATATTCAATACAATACAAATGTAGAAATAAAACATTCTATTAATACTTTTTGCATGTACTACCTGGCGTACTGATGTGATGAAATGATCTGGGTGGATGGCATGCAGCACAAAGTTTTTCACTGTATCTCAGTACATGTGACAACATACCAAGGTACCAGTTTTGCCATTTTGCAAATTCTACGAAAGTCTGTTAAACATCACATCTGAAAGAACCACAGTACGGCACATACACATTTAGAATAATTAACAAAAAATGTGCTCATTTTTCTTGAGTGGGATGTTACCTTGACCTTCTGACTCAGGGTTGACGGTGCAGGTATAACTGGGCACAGTTAACATTTACACCCATTCAAATAGGTGACACATTCAAATGTTAAAAAGCAGCACGAGGCCCAAATGCAAATGATATGGTCAGCGGGCAAGTCGGTAACGAGGAGTTTGGTGGTGAAGTTGTGAAAGATTGGTGCACCTTCGGTGAAGTCTAGGTTTTCTCTTCATCTTTGAATATGATCCTGTGGACTCAGGTTACGAGAGAAAAAAATGATTACCGACAAGTATAATAAACCACAGCTGAACTTTAAAAATAAAGAAAATCCAGTTAATAGTGTTTGTTCTAAAAATAGAAAGCCCTCAATCATAAAGGACATAGGGTGCCAGGGGACTTGAAAAGGGTTCATTCACATTATTGGCAAAAGAACAAAGATGTGGTCGTTCAGCCTGAACTCTTAAGAAACTTCTGTTTTAGCCATCAGCGCTTTGTGGTCAGATGACATTTAATAGTTGAAAGGTGACTGCCGTTCCTCAGTTATATAACATGTTGAGTGGGAGGACTGCTTAGTCAATGAGATGGCCCTGCTGAGAGCAATGAGAAGAGCGAGCCTCTTGCGGGAGGCTTGAGTGTGGGGGAGGCTTGAGAGAGCACAGCCGTTTGCTCGATGGAGGTGTAAACTAGATTCATCTTTCACTCTTCCCCCAACACTGTCGTGAGGAGGTGACTGCTTGCATAAGGGGAGAAATTAGCTCTAAAATACAAAACTAAATATTATTGGGGGTCATTTTGTTGAGCACCTTCATTCCATCTGCAACAGGGAGGATTTCCCAGTGGCCAATCATCTTCATCCACTCCTCATTCCCATTCTGACATGGTAGTCCCGTGATCTGCTCTACTGCCGCCATGAAGCTACTCTCAGGCTGGAGAAGCAACATCCCAAATTCCATCTGGGTAGCTTCCAACCTGATGGTGTGAACATCAACGTCTCCAACTTCTGGCAATTTATTCCCCACCCACTTCTCTCCTTTCCCAAAGTTTAAAGCAAATTCATTATCAAAGTACTGCACATATATGTCACAATATACAACCCTGAGATTCATTTACTTGTGGGCATACTCAATAAATCCAATAGCCGTAATAGAGTCAATGGAAGACTGGACTAACAGGGTAGACAGCCAGTGTGCAAAAACACCAACCTGTCCAAATACAAAAAGAAAGAAAAAGCAATAATAATAATAATAATAATAATAATAATAATAATAATAATAATAAATAATCAGTAAATGATGAGAACATGAGATGAAGAGTGCTTGAAAGCGAGCCCATTGATGGTGGGAAGAGTTCAGTGATGGGGTAAGTGAAGTAGAATGAATTGATCCCCATTCTGGCTCCCCTCTTAACTCTTCCCTTCTCCTGGCCTGCCTATTATCACCCTCTGGTGCCTTTCCTCCTTCCCTTTCTCCCATGGTCCATGCTCCTCTCCTATCAGAATCCTTCTTCTTCCACTCTTTACCTTTTCCTCTGATCACCTCCCAGTTTCTCACTTCATCCCCCTTTCCCACCCTGGCTTTTCCCTCACCTGGCTTCACATATCATCTGCCAGCTTGTACTCGTCTCCCCTCCCCCCCACCACCATCTTATTCTGATTTATTTTCCCCTTCCTTTCCAGTCCTGATGAAGGATCTCAGCCTGAAACATCGACTCTTTATTTCTCTCCATTGATGCTGCCTGACCTGCTGAGTTCCTCTGTCATCTTACGTGTGTTACTCTGGATTGCCAACATCTGCAGAATCACTTGTGGTTATGAACATTACTGTTCCTAATGCAGTAAATTGCCATTTTATGCTACTGCTGGCCTAAACCAGCACCTCCAAAATATCGTTAAAACTGACAAACAAGTGTACAAAAGGTTTTGAATGATTTCCTTCCCAAAAAAAAGAACCACAAGTGAATTCCCAGTTTATCGTAATCACTACCACACTACTGTGCAATGGTCCAAAAATGGGTGTCACCCCTTAAAGGTGAACTTCCTTTGACAGCTGGACAAAGCAGCACATATTGAAGGAGTGCAGAGAACATTTACACGGATGTTGGGTTACAAGGAAAGGTTGAATAGGTTAGGACTTAGAGCGTAGGAGAATGGGGGGAGATCTGATCGAGTTAGACAAAATTATGAGGAGAAAGGTAGGGTAAATGGTTAATAACAGTTGAAAGTTGACTGCTCTTCCTGTTATGTAATGTGTTGAGATGGAAGGACTGCTTAGTCGATGAGATCACCCAGCTGAAGGCAATGAGAAGAGCCTCTTGCGGGAGGCTGGAGATCCTTAATGAAGGGTTCTGATGAGGGTTCTTGGCCCCAAATATTGCTTGTTTATTTCCCCTCCATAGATGTTGCCTGACCTGCTGAGCTCTTCCACCATTTTGCGTGTGTTACTCTGGATTTCTAGAATCTGCAGAAACTCTTGTGTTTATAATAAAAGGCTGTTTGCTTTATTTTCTGCTGAAGCTTGAAATTGCCAGGAATGGGAGGGAGGGCCAGCTGATCAGATTAGAGGACCATTTTCTCACCCGCAGTGCCCAGCAAACTGGAAGAGAGGGCCCACCAGCTCATGAGCAGGGGAGTCGCACAGCTCTTTTGAGCAGTTAAATTGTCCAGCAAGCACTCCTTGGTGGCTGAAGTAGTCTGAGCACATTATGAAGTGTGTGATTCGTCTGCAGTGGATCTTGGAGCTGCACGATGAAATTTTCCATTCTGATTTCAGCAGCTCATAAGCTGACATTTAAATGTGGAACTCAGTGGGTAGTGCATCACTGTGACTGGAAAACAGCAACCGATTTCTGAAGCTGGCGGCTCCAATTTATGTCAAAGTTCAAAGTTCAAAGTAAATTTATTATCAATGTACGTATACGCCAACATACGCTACCCTGAGATTCGTTTTCTTGCAGGCATTCACAGTCAAACAAAGAAATGCAATAGAATCAAAGAAAATGACAAATAAAGACTGGCAAATAATCACTGTGCAAAACAAGTTAAACTGTGAAAATACAAACATTAAACTAATAAAATGAAAATAAATAAATAATTAGATACAGAGAACATGAGTTGTAAGCCCTTGAAAGTGAGTGCATAGGTTGTGGATTCTCTTCAAAGTTGAGGTGAGTGAGGTTACTCATGTTGGTTCAGTGGCCTTATGGTTGAAGGGTAACAACTACCCCTGAACCTGAGGTTCCTGTACCTCCTTCCTGATGAGCAGTGAGAAAAGAGTATGGCCTGGCTGGTGGGGGATCTTGATGATGGATGCTGCAGTATTGTGACAGTGCTCCGTGTAAATGTGCTCAGTGGTAGGAAGGGCTTTGCCAGTGATGGACTGTGCTGTATCCTTTTTATTTTTGCAGGCTTTTTGGTTCTTGGGCATTGGTATTTCCACACCAGGTTGTGATGAAACTAATCAGGATCCTCTCCACCGTCGAAAGAATGAAACAAGTACTACCTACTGACTGATATGACTGGGTGTATATCTGACACACGGAAGAAGTTGGATGGTATATCACTAACTATAGCCAGAAATGCCAGTAATCTCACAGGAAATTATCACTAACTCAATTTCCTCTACATCCACACTATGCTGGATAAATCCATAACCGAAGCCTTTTCTCTTCATTTTTACCCTCCGTCCACACTAAAACGGCGTTTTCGTCCCCTGAAACCGGAGCTTTTCAGAAACGCTCTCCAAGGTGTGTAATTTTGAAAACTCCCACTTGCAAAGATCAGTGTGGACGGGGTAACTGGAAAAATCTGAAAACGCTGTCAGACGGCAGCGCGCCATTTCATTGTTTTCTTGAATGCAACCTAACAATTTCAGAACAGACAGCAATGAGACTGACGCCAGAAGAGTTAGAAATGTACTCACCAAATACTTTGACCTATAACTTACTGAATAAATAAGTATACTCACTTTGCCCTGTTTTCTGTCCTTGCTCGTATGAAGGTGGTTTACCTATTTATGCAAGTACTTTTCTGACATAGATGCGTAACAGCCTAACGTAACATTGTATGGAAATACAAGATAACACTGATGCAGACATGATTTATACATTTAACAAGGGGCTTTATTAATGCAACTGAATTAGTCAGTTTTTCAACGTTCGTCGTCAGCTGGTTCATACTGTCCGTGAACTCCCTATCGGTTGCCTCTGTACACTCCAGTATTTGTTTTTTTTTTACTTTTAATTACTCCTGCGCGAGACCAACAGCTGTCCATCATTTAAGTTTTTCTAGTCTGTAACTGCACAAACGCGCACTTTCACGGCAAGATTCAACACCAAACACGTCACTTGTTTCGGTAGATGTGTCCTGCGCATGCTCAGTAGGAGGAGATTTGCCGAAATATCCATTTCAATGTGGAAAGAGATATTTTTAAAGACACATAGTGTGGACACCTATCGTTCTTATGTGAGACCGACGTTTTCAAAATTATCCGGTCTAGTGTGGATGTAGTGTAAGTTACATACGTTGATGTTGCATTATGTGCTGCATAATCTAATGTCTTTAGATCTAATGTCCTTTCTCTCTCAATGATCAACCTTTCAAAGAATGTGTTGGTCATGAGTAAATTTGCATTCGGGTTCTAAAAGCAAGAACTACATTCGGTCAGAGCTCTGTGGTCCTGCCCAAGCCAGTCAAGGATCTTCAAATTTCAAAAGTTCAAAGTCAATTTATTATCAAAGTACATATACAGTATGCCACCATATACTACCCTGAGATTCACTTTCCTGCCAGCATTCCCAGTAAATACAAAGAAAATAGAATGAATGAATCTTGGCACATGCCTACAAGGTACCCAGGCGATTTTCAAGGAGCAGTGTCTCAGAAAGGCAGCATCCATTATTAAGGACCTCCAGCACCCAGGGCATGCCCTTTTCTCACTGTTACCAACAGGTAGGAGGAACAGGAGCCTGATGGCAAGCACTCAGTGATTCAGGAACAGCTTCTTCCCCTCTGCTATCCGATTCCTAAATAAACATTAAACCCTTGAACACTACTTCACATTTTTAATATATATTACCTCTGTTTTTTGCATGATTTTTAATCTATTCAATATACATATACTGTAATTGATTTACTTATTTATTTGTTATTATTATTTTTTTTCTTCTATATTATGTATTGCATTAAACTGCTGCTGCTAAGTTAACAAATTTCACAACACATGCCAGTGATAATAAACCTGATTCTGATTCTGAAAAACCACACAGAACAAAGATGGACAAACAGCCGATGTACAAAACACAATGAACTGCAAATACAAAAAAAAATGGGAAATAAAAATTAAGAACTGGAGATGTACAGTAGAGTCCTTGAGAATGAGTCCATAGATTGTGGAATCAGTTCAGTGTTGAGGTGAGTGAAGTTATCACCTCTGGTTCAAGGGCCAGAGGTGAGGTATTATTGTTGGGTGAGGGATAGTAACTGTTCCTGAACTTGTTGGTGTGGGACTTCAGGCTCCTGTACCTCCTTCATGATGGCAGCAGCAAATCAAGAACGTTGCCTGGATAGTGGGGTCCTTGACTATGAATGTTGTTCCCCTGTGACTACAGTCCTTGTAAATGTGCACAATGGTGGGGAGGGCTTTACCTGTGATGGACTAGGCTGTATTCATGGCTTTTGTGGACTTTTCCATTCAAGCGCATTGGTGTTCCCATACTAGGCCGTGATGCAACCAGGTGTCCACTAAGCATCTATAGAAGTTTGTCAAAGTTTAAGATTAAATGCCAAATCTCTGCAAACTTCTAAGTAGAGGTGCTGCTGTGACTTCTTTGTAAAGGCATTTAAGTGCTGGACCCAGAACAGATTCTCTGAAGTCAAGTCAAGTCACTTTTATTGTCATTTCAACCATAACTGCTGGTACAGTACACAGTAAAAACGGAACAATGTTCCTCCAGGACCCTGGTGCTACATGAAACAACACAAAACTACATTAGACTTCAGACCTACACGGGACTACATAAAGTGCACAAAACAGTGTAAGACAGTACAATAATTAATAAACAAGACAATAGGCACAGTAAAGGGCAAATTACAATATAATAATAAATGTAAGTGTAAACAATGTAAACAATGTTTTAGCAGGAATTGAGAAAGAAATGAGCAAAAATTGCAAAGGGAGTGGTGTGTGTGTGTGTGTGTGTGTGTGTGTGTGTGTGTGTGTGTGTGTGTGTGTGTGTGTGTGTGTGTGTGTGTGTGTGTGTGTGTGTGTGTGTGTGTGTGTGTGTGTGTGTGTGTGTGTGAGAAATGATAATGCTGAGGAATTTAAAGTCAAACTTATTGACCTCTGTTTCCTCCTCCTGTGGTCAACAATCATTTTTTTGGTTTTGCTAATAATTAGTGAGAGTTTGTTGTTGTGGCACCATTCAGCCAGATTTTCAATTTCCCTCCTATTTGCTGATTTGTCACTACCATTGATTTGGCTCAACAATAGACAATTAGCTATTGAAGTAGATATCAGAATATCCCTTCTCGAAGGTGGTGGGGCCAGGTGCAAGGTACAAAAGACAAATATTTGCAACCATCTTAAGCGGAAAAGGCTGGGTAGATGATCCAACAGAAAGCGTTTCCAGACCATCACCTTTGATCACAAGTCCATCTGGCAGTGTTCAGCACAGAATGTCCTGCAAACAATTCAGAAGAGAACCCAATCGATACAGTGGACACTGGCCAGATGATCTCATCACAACACCTCAACAACAGGCATCAACACCTTGTCTGGTAGTCTGTGAAAGGGGCCCTCCCAGTTAGATTGCTCCTGCATACCTAGACCATCACCTCCGCCTCACATTGTCCACGGGATGACTATAATTCGGGCAGGAAGGTTGCTCAGCTCTTCGCGGACTATAGGTTTGCAAAGAGGATGTGAAGAAAGATGTAAGGAATTATGTCAAATTTCGGCCTGAGCAGCTGCCTGACAGAGCACTTTCTGACCTGAGGGGTTTTCCCAGGGACGGACACAGAGGCAGACATCAGATACTGCTGGCAGACCATCAACTTAGTGAAAGACACCATTTGGTCTGCCCAAAACGTGTTGTTGTGGCAGCACATTGAGATGCCCATGGAAAAATCTGCTGACAGGCACATTCCAGTTGCAGGAATACGTGGTAAAGGAGACACTAAAGCTTGGTGCAGCCACTGCACGGGCTGGGTGCGGAAGGACCCCAGTATAGGGTTCTTCTGCTACTAGAGAGGAAGGGGCCGGGTTGGGTGAGCAAGTCCCTTTATTATTGTTGTCGTGTATCACCCCAAGGAGCAACATGAGTAGCACCAGTCCTATTGAATTGAAAGAATGTTACAGAACTGTGCTGGAAACATTGAATATCAATATAAGAATTAAAAGGTATTCCATGGTTTATTATTGTAAATCATTTTTATTAACAATAAGGTTTATTTTGATATATAATAAAACTCATTACCATCACGAACATCACCACAGAGGGATATCACAAAATGGCGCATTCCAAGCGTCAGGAGTATGTGCTGAGGAACAAGTTGAAGGGAGAGGCAGCCACTGCAAGGACTTGGTGGGGAGGGACCTCAGTATAGGGTTCTTCCATTGCCGGAGAGGGAGGGGCCCAGGTAGATGAGGCAGTCCCTCATTTATTGGAATAGTGAACTACCCAGGGGGCCACATGAGTGTCAAGAGTCCTACTGGTTTTAAGGAATGGAATTAAACATTACTTAACTCATTGAGCAAGGACGTAAGAATGAAAAGGCACTGCATTATTTATTCTTGCTAATAATATTTATTATGAATAACATTTATTTGGATTTTTAAAAACTTACTACCATCACAGAAGCCAATCTTCTACTGATTCCATTGACATGTTTTATTATCAACAGACTGGAAATGACAGATGCAGCAAAGGCTATGGTCCAAAAAAGCACCTGGGATGCAAAGCTAAATGTATGCACGTAGAACGTAGAACAGTTCAGCACAGGAACAAGCCCTCTACCCGTGATGTCAATGCTGAACATGATTTCAAATTAAACTAAATCTTCTCTGCCCGTACACAATCCACATCCCTCCATTTCCTGCACATTCCTGTGTCTAACAGATGCTTAAATACTACGACTGTATCTGCTTCACCACTACATTTAGTAGCCTGTTCCAGACATCCACCACTCTGTGTAAAAAAAAAACTTGGTCTGCATATCTTCTTGAAACTTTCCGCTCTCACCTTAAATGCATTTCCTCTCATACTTGACATTTCTATCCTGGGACAAAGATACTGATTGGCTATCCTATCTATTCCTCTTATAAATTTAAGAAATTTTATCATGTCTATCGGGTTTTATCTGTAGAGGTGGCCAAGAGGTTAAGCTGATGATTTGCAAATACATTGTATTATGTATTGTGGGTCCAAACCTCATCCACCTTGGCAATTTGAACAACAGATTATAGCCTGGAAGTTAGGTATTGCTTTGTTGTTGATAATGGAATAAATGGGTCCTCAGAGGCAGACTTGTTTCTTTGGTATATAACTCTATGCCTTTATGTTCTTCATCAGGGGTTGCCAACCTGGGGTCCATGGACCCCTTCGTTAATGGTACAAGTCCATGGCATAAAAAAGGTTGGGTCCCCTGTTTTATGTTGTGCTCCTCAATTACCTTCATACCCAAGGAAGTTGTAACATCAGCATCAAATGGAAAAAAGTAGAAAACTGCCCAGGTACAGAAGAAGAAGAAGAATTTAACCCTACCAATTATTAGTAAAATAATTATAGATACAGTTGACCGAGTTATCAAGAGGCTCCTATTCACTAAACCACACCAATATCCAATTTGGGCAGAGCCCAGACCTCTTGGCTCCAGACTTCATCACAACCTTAGTCAAAATATAAGCAAAAGAATTAAATCTGTAAGTGGAAGTGTCCTTGAAGTCAGAGCAACCTTTGACCAAGTGCAACACAATGGAGCCCCAGTAGGACATTGAAGTCAATGGAAATCAAAGACAAACTCTCCAGGGGTTGAAGTCATGCCTCGTATGAAGAAAGATAGTTGTAGTTATCTGCTCAAGGTGTATCTCAGAGTCCTGGGCCCAACCATCTTCAGCTTCTTCCTCAATGTCCCTCCACAATGACATCACACGTGGTGACACAAGAGATTCTGTGGATTCTGGGAATCCTGAGCAACACACAAAATGCTAGAGGAACTTCAGCAAGTCAGGAAGCATCCATGGAGGGTGAGAAATGAACAATCGATGTTTCAGGCTGAGACTCTTCATTGGCGCTATTTGGTAACATACTCTGTTAATTAGAAACAATTTATACTAAACCATGTGTTGCTTCAAAGACTTTGTTAATCAAAACAAATATTTTGATTGTCAGCCCAAGAAACTGAACCACAGTCAGAACTGGGGTCACTTGCAGGTTTTCCCCTAGTAACACTGCATTTGACAAGGGTAGCCTACAATGGCCCATTGCCCTGAACATAATAATAAACAAAATGGCTCATTCAAATGCAAAAATAAATCAAAAAGTTAATGACAAATTAGTCATTAGCTCAGGCTAGTTTGAAAGCAGGGTTACACTATAACTACGGTAACATAAAGTGTGGGTGGCACAGTGGCGTAGTAGTTAGCACAACACTTTATGGTACAGATGACCTGGGTTCATTTCCCAGCAGGCATTCTCCCCATGACCTTGTTAGTTTCCTTAGGGTGCTCGGGTTTCCTCTCACAGTCCCGAGATGTACCAGTTGATAGGTTAATTGGTCATTGTAAATTGTCCCATGATTAGGCTAGGATTAAACCAGTAGATTGCTGGATCGCATTGCTCAAAGGGTCTATTCCGTGCTGTACCTCAATAAATTTTTTTAAACATTTCTGGTTCTCCTGTTTCTTGAGATCTATTTCTCTCCCCTGTCAATGGGAAAGAGCTGCTAGTCTTGGAAATACAGATGCATTGGAAGACCATTAAATAGACGGCCTTATACAAACCAAGCTTCAATTCAGTTCAGTACAGATGATTACAGAATGAGCTAATGGCAGTTTTTAAGTTCATTAGAGTTGACTGGTTGGTACTGAGAAATGACTTCTTTGGTAGTCGGGTCCAGAGCAAAGAGACGTCATTAGTATTGGGTATTTCAAGGATGACGCCTGAATAGTAATAGAAATCTGTTTCTCTCTGCCACAAAAGGAACATATGAAATAGGAGTAAGGGCTCCTTGAGCCTGCCCTGCTAATTTAAAAGAAAATAGGTGATATGAACATTGGTATCATTTCCACTCTTTTGCCTGGTCTCTGTAAACCTTGTTTCTTCTCTAATCCAAAAATCTATATATCACAGAAAACCAAAGATTTGCTTTTCTCTCTGTGGAGTAACTGCTCATCACAGCTGTAAGTGGAAGATCTTTTTTCTTAATTCTGTGACAATGTTCCTATTTCTGGACTCCCCACTCTTCAAGCTTTTAAGTGTTTTACTAAGACTGCATCTCATTCTTCTAAACTCAGAGAGTAGGGGATCAATGATCTTCATTGTTTCTCAAGAGACAACTTCGTCATCATTGGAATCAATCTTCTGAAAGTTCTCCGCTGTGCTTCCAAGGCAAGTCATGGAGTGATAGGTCATAGAAACAGGCCCTTCAGCCCATTGAGCATATGCCAACATAGAGCACCATCTACACTCATTTACACTAATCCCATTGTAATCTCCCCACATTCCAATCTCTCAAGATTCCATCAGCTGGCCACAGACAAGGGGTAAATTACAGTGGACAATTTACCTGCCAACCTGAACCTTTTTGGAATGAGATCGGAAACCAGAGCACCTGAGAAAAACCCATGGGATGACAAAGAGTATATTCTTCCTTACATAAGTTATCCAAAGCACCAGGTATGGTCACACCAATGTTCTGTCCACTTGCAACAAGACTTCCCTACATAGAAACACCCTCTTTCTTGCAAAGATCAGCTAAGCATTTTAAGATGGAGACTGGTGAATGTTTGACAGGTTAGGGTGAAAAGGGCATGGAGGGTGTTGCAGATAATCAGCTGGAGGTCGCACATATTATAATTGAATAGTAATGATGACTTGGAGGCTAGTTAAAGAGCTGAATGTCACCTAAAATGCCTGCTGGCAGTCATTACAGAGGATGCATGGTATTTTGGAAGCTATTTCTTCAAGCAGCTTCCTTTCCCAATGGCAATCAGCTGAACTGGAACAAACATGTTACTTCAGTCAAGAGCTCATGCTACTTAAAGGGACACTCACAATTTTCTTTTGGAGGGCCTGTGAAGAGATCCCATAAAGAAAAATGATTTGGGATCTTTTGTTAGGTCTTCAACCTTTATTCCAGAAGCACCAAAAAAGTCCTTTAACATAATTTTATTAAAGACTTTATAATAAAAGTTAACTTAATGTAGTTAACAGTACTATGCCACTGCAGAATGCAGTCAGTGTTGATGTGTGTGGACCAACGTATTAGACCATAAGGCACTGGAGAAGAGTTTGTCTATTCAGCCCATCCAGACTGCTCATTATCTGTGGATAGTGGTCATGATCATTATCAGTGGGTAATGAAAAACGGAGACTTTAAGTTAATCTTCCTGAAAAGCAACTGGTAGACCTTTATCGATGCGTAATTGAGAGCATACTGACCTACTGCACCCCAGAATAGTACACTAGCTGAAAAAAGATTGACCAAAAACTACGTCATTGAGTGATCAGGACTATACAGAACACCACTACCAGATATGGAAACTAAAGTCATGATGTTCAGTGGGCTCACAAAATCGTGCAGGACTCATCCCAGCCCAGTAATCATCTGTTCAACCTTTGACCATACGGCAGGAGATTCAGAAACATCTCTGTCTGGACATCGAAACTGAAAAAACAACTTTTTCCCCAGGGCTGTTGTGCAACTGAACAATGTCCCATTTTAGAGTTGTTTGCCTTTTAATTCAGTCGTATCTTAGATGTCACTATAAATAACTCAGATGTTATTTTAAATGTAGTCATTGTGTTTTTAGTAATTGAATTGCCAGTATAGTGTTTTGCACTGAACGGAGCAGTACTGCAAACTCATTGTCCTCAGCAATGATAATAAAGCCTTAATTATTATTCACCATGAAAAAAATATAATCTATTCAGATAGCAGAATTTTAAGGTATCCCAATGTTGAGTTAAAATAACTTAGCCCTATTGAACACTGTTTCCTGAAGCCTCTGAACAATAGTCTTGTGAGCCTACACTGTCAATCATCTAGAAGATATCAAGCCTAACTGTTTGAGGGAAAAGCCACTACTGGCCAAAATCTGAAAAGAAGATCAAATCTAAGATCAAGCCTTGTCGTGTTCATCCTGAAATTCCCCTTGTGAGTTTGATCTTAAATTTTAAAAGACAAGCACAAAGTAGACTCCACTTAATAAATGGACTTCCCACTGACTCCGAAAAGCAGCTAGTGTATGGTAGCCTAGTGATGTGCACAATGCTTTACAGTACCAGTGACCCAGGTTCAATTCCCACCACTGTCTGTAAGGCATACATTCTCCTCATGACCGCGTGGGTTTCCTCCCACAGTCCAAAGACATACCAGTCGGTAGGTTAATTGGTCATTGTAAATTGTCCTGTGACTAGGCGAGGATTAAATCGGGGGTTGCTGGGCGGCACTGCTTGAAGGGCTGGAAGGGCCTACTCAAGATTCAAGATTCATTTATTATCAAAGAATGTATAAATTATACAACCTTGCGATTTGTTTGCTCACAGGTAGCCACAAAGCAAGAAACCTGAAGGACCCACCCAAAAAAAGTATGAAAATTAAAAAATAAAAGACCAACTTGATGTGCAAGAGAAAAAAAATTAAAATCATGTGAACTATTGAAGCGAATGACCACGGCACTCTGAACCAAAACTGAGTGCTCAGATCCGAACCCTGGAGTAGGCCCAAAGCCTGGCTTATCAGTTCATCATATTAGCGGGCATGGAGCACAGCAGCCGGGGCAGTCTTCATAGCCTCAGCACCATGGAGGTGACCACTGCAGAGACTGAGTGAAATCGGCTCTTGTCCCGACTGACACCCTGGCTTTTCAGTCCATTTAGGCTGGCATTTAAATTGACCAAATAATGGAAAAGCAAAAGGCTCCAGCGCCCTGGAGCGAGGAGTGAACATCACAGAGAGCGAGTGAAATCAGCTCTCGCCTCCAATCTGGGTCAGTGTTTAAATGATCTCAGCAGTAAATTGTGCCTCGCACTAGAACCTGGGCACTGCAAAGGATTTGAGGCCCAGCGACTCGCTCCAGGCCCAGATTCCATCACCCAGCCCAAAGCTGCTCTCAGGCTCTTCAGATCAGCTCAGCTCCCGGACTGGTCGTACGGGCATTGGAATTCCCTCTGCAATGATTCTGCTACACAGCATCTCGGCTCATCTCCCGAACTCGCCTCGCCATTGCCCACCCCTTCACTGATTGCATCGATAATTTAACACAATTTTCCTCAGGCAAGGTATTTTGAGTGATGGTTTTAGTCGGATTTCTTAGCTTTTTGACTACCAGAAGCTGTTGTACACCTTCGGCAGCACCAGCTTAACTGGAAGTCTGTGCAGATCATTAAAAATAAATAATCAAAGACTCCTCCCTCCCTAGGACATATGCTTTTCTCCCCTTTCTATTGGGCAGAAGTACAAAAACTTGAAACACATGCCACAAAGCCGAGGATCACTTTTATCCTGTTGCTATAAGACTCTTGAAGTGCCCTCTTATATTAAGAATGGCCTTTTAACCTCACAATCGACCTGATCATGACCTTTGCACCTTATCGTCTACCTGTACTGCATTTTCTCTGTAACTGTAACCTAACACTATATTCTGCAGTTTGTTTTTGTTTGTCCTTTGTCCTACCTGAAACTACTTTCATCCCTCAAAGTATCTGCATGCATGACTTGCAAAACTAAGTTCTTCGCTGTATCTTGGCACAGGTAACAAGAATAACCAGTTCAGCACACACAATTCAGGCCAAGGCCCTTCTTTAGGACTGAAAAGAATGGGGGAAGATCCAGAAAGAAAAAGGTGAGGGGAGGGAAAGGAGGATTTCTGGAAGGTGATGGGTGAAGCCAGGTGGGTGAGAAAGGTAAAGGGCTGGAGAAGAAGGAATCTGATAGGAGAGGAGAGTGGACGTTACGAGAATGGGAAGTGTGGGGGGGGGGTGCCCGGGGGTGGTGATAGGCGGGGGAAAAGAAGTGAAAGGTTGGAGTAGGGAATTGAGGAAAGTGGAGGATGAGGGAAACATGTTTTTACCAGAAGGAAAAATCAATATTTGTGCTATTAGTTTGGAGACTACCCAGAGAGGATATAAAGTGTTGCTCCTCCACCCTGAGGATGGCCTCATCTTGGCACAATGATAACCAATAATAACAACCATAACCAATTCCTATAAAATATATTGCTAACAAAGGTATGCTGACAGGATCTAGGACAATGCCTAAAGAACAAATAGGTCAAAGAGGAGATACACATAATATCTCTTACATTAATATCAATGAACTGTGCTGTTAGTCACCACTAATTCCACTTCAACTGACCAGGATATCCATCAAACCATCTTACTAAGATCATCTACCATTTTCCCCACAAGGGCATTCTTTATACCATGAATTTGTGTGAGAAGGTTACATGTTACTTCAGCTATGATTTATCCTTTGTGACATTCTTCCTGGCTTCATAATCCTTTGTGTTCATCCTTAATGACTCCAAAGTTAAATTTGTGAGATGTGTTGTAGCTTTAAGCCATTTCCTCTTTAAATAGCTTTCATGAATTTACAGTACTTAATCGGTGCAGATATGCAATGAGAGGTTGAGCCACACAGAACAGGGAGGTCATAAGTTTAAATCCTGCCTGTGCTGAGCTTAGTACAATCAATTTCAAATGGTTGATTGTGGTTAAAATGCTGGGAGGAGGTCAACAATTGATCTCATTGCCCCCAAGGTGAGGAGTGGTAAAAATAGACCAGCATTCCTCGTCCAGATTGCTATCTGTGTGGGACACCTGTAGATAGGGACGTGCAGATGTCCGTTCAGGGCAGGTCAGCCTTGGATGTCAAATATCACACACTTAAAATGGTCGCATCAGGAAGGACAGCTCCTGCACCCGGCAGCTGGTGGTGGACTCAAGGAAAGAGTGTGCACTCACACAAATGCAAGAAAATGGCAACGGGGTAGGCCTAAGGTCCGCTCAAGGCTGCCCTGCCATTCAACAAGATCGTGGCTGATCTATGCTGGCCTCAGCTCCTCTTCAGTGCCATTTCCCCACATTGTCCGATCTTGCAAATATTTATCTATTTCCGCCTTAAATATATCTAATAATCTGCCCTCTACCATCCTCAGGGGGAAAAAAAATCACTCCCCACTGACAGGACAAACTTTTATACACTCCAATCAGTTATAATCAGAATCAGAATCAGAAAATACAGTTAGGATTATTACCACTGACATACGTTGTGAAATTTGCTTAAGATTTCCAGCATCTGCAGAATCTCTTGTGTTAATGATATTGTGTGCTGTTGCACCTGTCTGGGAGCCCCAAAGCAGCATCTCTGCTTTCTGTACCTCCGTGTCCTAAAAATATTGTCTGCAAATTACCTTGCCTATTTTAGTTGCCTACAATATCTTTAAGCCTTGCCAGCAGACAGCTGCCTTACATAGCTGACATTTCTCAAACCCTAACCCACTCCTTTACAACACCTAAGAATTCTGGAAGCTCCCAGAAGCAATTCCCAGAACTCTGATCATTACAGCCAATGTTCTTATTTACCAGCATGTCGTAGGATGTAATAAACCTTATTTAGATCAAGGAGAGAGAACATTATGATCTCAGAAAGAAGCCAAGTTATAAAGATATTGTTAAATAAATCAAGCCCTTTTATTGCCACGTCACTAGGGAGATGGGTTACAAAAATGTGGTTGCAAATGTACTTTAAAGAACAATGTTAAAATTATGTTCATTACAAATTGTGCTTGGCACATCAAATGGAGCACCTTAATGTCACTTACAATTTGCCAGTACTGAAAATGACGACAAGTGGGAAATGACAGTAACTTCATTCACGGTGAAGTGATGCAGCCCCGGCTGGTGATGAAATCACACAGATAAAGAAAGAAAAACATTGGAAAACGTTTCATTTATTTATTGATTTCATGATCTCTGGATGTCCCTAGTGCTATACAGCACACTGAGTTCTTTTCCAATTTGCACACAGCAAGGTCCCATGAGTACCAACGAACAACATCATGTCTTCCTCCCCTCCCCCAAGTGCCTGCAGGAAATTATCCAGTGGTGATGGAATTAGTGGTTGGAGGTGTTGATCGGCCTCACTGTTTGGGGAAAGTAAACTGTGTTTTGAGTCTGGTGAACCTGGCACGGTTGCTATGTTGCCTCCTCCCTGGTGGGAGTGGGAACAAACAGTTCATGATGTTACTGACCCTTTTCCAACACTCTTCTGTATATGCAAGTGTGAAGAGTGATTGACCTGTGGACTTTCTCACTTGCTACAGACAATTTGGTTTTATTACCAAAGCATTAGACCTCGATCCTTGTCTTCAGGCTCACGATGCCTGAATGAGTTGCATTTAGAGCAAGATACGTACATACCCAACAGTGCTAAAGATTACTCAGAGCCCCCTTCTTCAGACCTGGAATGTTGCTCAGATCATTGTACGACATCAGCGCTGTTTACAGATTCAGATTCATTTATTTATCTCGTGGACATTGAAACAGACAGTGAAATGTGTCATTTGATGTAACAACCAAAACACTCAAGGAATCGCTGGAGGATGCCTGCAAGTATCTATTGCACTAAAGTTCAAAGTTCAATGTACATTTATTATCAAGGTATGTATAAATTATATGACCTTGAGATTTGTCTGCTTACAGGCTGCCACCAAGAAATAACCCTTTAAAAAAAGACTCAATACACATAGAGAGAAAAAAAAACACAAATTGTGCAAACTTTAAAAGCAAGCAAGGGCATTCAGAATGAAAGCGAGTACATAGACACGAAACCTGGAGCAGCCGGGCCAGGCCCACACCCTCAGCCTCTGTCCATCACACAGTGGAACAAAACCGAGCTTACAGACACGAGCAAGAGAAAATCTGCAGATGCTGGAAATCCAAGCAACGCACACAAAATGCTGGAGGAGCTCAGCAGGCCAGGCAGCATCTATGGAAAAAACGTACAGTCGACATTTCGGGCCGACACCCATCAGCAGGACTGAGTTCCTGCCAAAGGGTTTCAGCCTGAAACGTCGACTGTACATTTTTTCATAGATGCTGCCTGGCCTGCTGAGCTCCTCCAGTATTTTGTGTGCGTTGCTTACAGACACGAAGCCCGGAACAGCCAGAGCAGACCACAGCTCCAGCTTCAGCCTCAGTGCTGCAGAAAACATAGTAAATATCTCAGAGCAGCGAGCAGAACCGGCTCGATCCTCGCCTGCGGTCCCAACGCCTCGCCTTTTCAATCCATCCAGCCCGGCGTTTAACTTGCCCAAACAATGGGTCGTCCCTCTCACTAGGACCTGGGCCTTGATGCCTCCATACGCTCTGGTCCTGAATCCTGCTGCCAAGTTTCAGCCTGTATCTGACCTTTCCAAGTCGATCAGGCGCTTAGATTGATCCAGCCTCGCTCTCGACTTAGGTGGACGAGTTCCAAAACTCTTCCGCTGTGACTTTTCTCCACTTCAGGTGCCCCCACTCCATCTTGGCCGCACTCCACCACTTCTCTTTGACGAGCTTAAAAGGCTATTATACATCACTATTGTACCCCAAGTGACATTTGACAGATGGCCCCTTCAATATTTTAACCAGTTTTACAGAGCAGCAAACATGTAGCCACCCGAAATGTACTGGATTTACAGCAGTAAATCTCCTCTCAACAGCAGCGGAACACTATTACAATGCCAGTGATACAGGTTCAGTTCAGCCACTGTCTGTAAGGAGTTTGTACGTTCTCCCCGTGACTGCATGGCTTTCCTCCCAGTACTCCAGCTTCATCCCACAGTCCAAAGAAGAATGGGTTTGCAAGTTAACTGGTCACATGGGCATAATTGGGCAGTGTGGTCTTGTTGGGCCAGAATGGCCTCTTAGCGTGCTGTACCTCTAGAAAAATAAATAGTTATAGGTACAGTGTTATAGAGGTGCACATCTGTATCCATCCCTATGAAACCCAGTCTCCTGCAAGGTAAGCAATTATCTGCCAATACCATACCCTGCATTATACATGCAGTGGCTACTTTATCCGTCTCTCATCCCCCATCCTCATCACATTCTACTGGGCTTGTATTGAGAGCATCCTGAGCAGCTGCGTCACTGCCTGGTTCGGAAATTGCACCATCTCGGATCGCAAGACCCTGCAGCGGATAGTGAGGTCAGCTGAGAAGATCATCGGGGTCTCTCTTCCCACCATCACGGACATTTACACTACACGCTGCATCCGCAAAGCAAACAGCATTATGAAGGACCCCATGCACCCCTCATACAAACTCTTCTCCCTCCTGCCATCTGGGAAAAGGCTCCGAAGCATTCAGGCTCTCACGACCAGACTACGTAACAGTTTCTTCCCCCAAGCTATCAGACTCCTCAATACCCGAAGCCTGGACTGACACCTTGCCCTACTGTCCTGTTTATTATTTATTGTAATGCCGGCACTGTTTTGTGCACTTTACACAGTCCTGTGTAGGTCTGTAGTCTAGTGTAGCTTTCCCTGTGTTGTTTTTTTACGTAGTTCAGTCTAGTTTTTGTATTGTGTCATGTAACACCATGGTCCTGAAAAACATTGTCTCATTTTTACTATGTACTGTACCAGCAGTTATGGTCGAAATGACGATAAAAGTGACTTGTCTTGATTTATTAGGTACACATGTACTGTATATTTTATTAAGTATTCCTTTACACCTGCTCATTAAGGCAAATGTATAGTCAGTAAATGTCTAATAATGTGCAGTAACTCAATACATAAACGCATGCAGACATGGTCAAGAGGTCAGTTGTTGTTCAAACCAAACATCAGAATGGGGAAGAAATGTGATCTGAGTGACTTTGGCTGTGGAATGATTGTTAGTGCCAGATGGATTGGCTTAAGTATCTTACAAGCTGCTGATCTACTGGAGTTTGCAGAGATAGAGGGCTGATGTTAGTTTTCATGTCCTGCCAGAGGATTTGGAGTAAATTGCGGAAGCGGCACTGAGAGTGTATCTCCAGTGTTTTGAGGTCCTGACGTACGTAGTCCAGATCTTAGTGTTATTGTATATAGAAGGGCTGGAATACTGCTGCCTGGTAGACCATATAGACCTTGTGCTTGGTCTGATGTCCTGATCTACACGCACCTTTTCATCAGACATAATATGCATATCTTCCTCCTCATTGCTCTGGGTCAGCCTTTCTGTGTGTCTACTCCCAACATTCTGCAAAGGCCGTTCATTCTTGTGTGAGTTTCATCAACCTCATGGAATGAATTGCAGTGCTGCAGTTCAAAGCTCAAGGTAAATTTATTACCAAGTACATATATGTCATCATATTGAACCCTGAGATTCATTTTCCTGTGGGTATTCTCAGTAAATATTAAGAAACGCAATAGAATCAGTTTAAGGACTGCACTCAACAGGACAGACAAGCAACCAATATGCTAAAGACAACAATGTGTGCAAATACATTGCAAATAATAATATTGAATAAATAAGCAATAAATATTGAAACAAGAGATGAAGATGAAAGCGTATCTGTTTGTTTAGGAGCAGCTCAGGGATGGGATGAGTGAAGTTCAAAAGTTTGTTTTATTGTCAAAGTCTGTGTGTACAATACAACTCCTATAGCTATCTTCTCCAGATAGCCACGAAATACAGCAAATCCACAGGAAAAGACATCAGCCCTCCTTCCTGCATGAAAAGGGAAACAAAACCAAACTCCCAAACTCCACACCTCCTCCCTCGCACAAAAAAACTAACAAATCGCCCACACCAGAAACGACAGCTAGAACATTAAATCCCAAAACCCCCAACCCCTCCCTCACATAAAAACTAGCAGATTGCCCACACAGAAGACAGCAGCTAGAGCATCAAACCCCAAACCCCCAACCTCCTCCCTCGTGTGAAAAAAGGATGATAAAATCAAACCCCAAACCCCCCACCCTTGCAAAAAAAAAGCTAACACATCGCCCACCTGGAACCTCAACCACCAATCAAATGCAGAAAACTGAAGGAGAGCAATATACACTACTGTCCAGTAAGCACATAAATCTTTGAATTTCGAGAACATCCTCCTATCAGAATCCAACTCGGTCCTTTCATGAGGGGTGATTACCAAGCCGCCAACCAGCTACCAACTGCCATCGACCCGTGACCTCCATGGAGAGCATCCAGTGACCTCATCCCCAGTTGCCTCGATGCTTCAGTCTTCTTCAGTGCTTCAAAAAGAAGTCAATCATGGCCGCGCGCCTTGTCTTTAGTCTTCTGCTTGAGGCAGCTCCTGCTCACATTCCTTTCCGTGGACAGCAGAGTGCTAGATCATTCAATCAAACTCCAAACTGCACGTCACAGGTGTCCAACCCTCTCTGTACTCCTCTCTAGTTGAGGGGTAATATCTATTTATGAACCTCGTGACGTGGCTCCTGAGGCTTTTGTACCTTCTTCCTGATGGCGGATGGCCTGGATGGTGGGGGTCTTCGATGATAGATGTTGTTTTCCTGAAGGACAACTGAAGAACCATATCATGGTTTGCTTTACAGATATGTATAATAGTTATTGATGAAAAGCCTTAAAGATTTTTGTGAGAAAGTTATATTTGCCAAGTCCTATTCTCAGTCCATAATGATTCCACCATGCTATACACTTGCAATCACCTAATCTGCTTGACCATTAATACTCCTTCAAAAAAATCTCAACAAGCCAAGTGTTCAAATGGAGCTAACTTCCTGCCAGTTATGCAGCTGGCTTTTAGAGCTGCAATGAAGGTCCTCCATCTTTGTCTGTGTATAAGGATTCTTCATTGCTGTGACAAGTTGTTAGCCCCGAGCTGAACCCACGAACCTGGAGGACCAGTGGACCACTCCTAGTCTTCTACCCTTTGACCCTGGTGACCTTGCCAAGAGCAAAAAGGGCTCTGACTCTTGCCTACTCTCTGGATCATTGAGGCACGGAATCCTCCGAAATCTATAACAAAGGTGTGGTCTTCTTGGAGGCAATGGAGCCAAAAATAAGCAATAAATACTGGCCTTGTCAGTGATTTCCACTACATCAGTGAATAAGAAGACAAACCGCACCTCCTTGATTTTAACTTTCCATTTGCTGCTGTGGTGACCTGCTTTTAATTTTTTTACATTTCTCTTTGTGGATCGAAGGTTCACAATAAAAGGCTCAAAGGTTCAAAGGTTCATTTATTAATAAAGTATGTAAGCAGTATACAACTCTGAGATTTTTCTTTTCCAGATAGCCACGAAAGCCGTGGAAGTCATTCAAAGAAAATCATCAACCCTCCCCGCACCACATCACAGAAAACAAAACAAATCTTGCAAACCCCCAAACCCCAACCCCCACCCTTGCACAAAAAAACTAACAGATCAGAATCAAGTTTATTAACACTGACAAATGTCCCGGCATTTGCTGTTTTGCTGCAGCAGTTCAGTACATTACATAAAAGATATTGTAAGGCACAATAAGAAATATATTTAAAAATAAATAAATACTGCAAAAAGAAAGCAAAGTAGTGAGGTAGTGCTGATGGCTTCATGGACCGTTCAGAAATCAGACGGTGGAAGGGCAAACATTTGCTAAATGTTGCTGGATTGTTGAAACCATCTGCAAAATCCCAACAGCCCATGACCAATTCAGAAGATAGGTCCCTCTCTGCTCAAGTGCTCAATGAATCGTCTCCCTGAACTATCAACGAGACTGTCTGAAATGTTCAGACTTGTCACGTTGCTGTCAGAAAACCAGCTCAGTGGATGAGATGATATCTTGGGCTGTTCGGCAAGCCTCAGGGAGCACACGTTTGATTCACCAGGTAAAATCTAATCCTGTAAGAAGAATGCTGGCTTGTCTGTGCTCCTGCTTTCAGTCCACAACATTACAGAGTACTGAGCAATTCTCTCCAATGAACTACTTATGATAATTACCCTGTATCTCAACCCAGCCCTGCAATTAGTATTTAAAATGCAGAGATCACACCTGCTGCAGACAGGATTTTACTGAACCTTTCAAATTAATGGCATTAAATCATTCTCCTTTAATCCTGTAAAGAGAGGCATCTCCATAAAGCATAAATACGGGACTGTAAAATTTCTTTTAATTTAACCATATAATTTACTTACTTCACCTATCAAAATGAATTGAAATTCAGAACTGTGACAAATACCTTGCAAAGAAAGAAGTGCATTACAAGTTTGTAGGTGAATTAGCTGCTATAAATTGCTCATAGTGTGTAGGTGATACAGCAGAACCTGGGGAGAGCTGATGGGAATCAGGGAGAATAAAAAATGGGATTAATTAAAATGGCTGCTTGATGGTTGGTGTGGAGAACATGAGGCAAAAGGTCTGTTTCTCTGCTACACGACTCTTTGACTCTTCATTTGTTTGTAATGCGCCGTGTTCTACAGCGTAAGTGATTATGGTGTTCCCATGACCATGACTGTCCTCCCGGCAAATTTTTCTGCAGAAGTGGTGTGCCATTGCCTTCTTCTGGGCAGTGTCTTTACAAGACGAGTGACCTCCGCCATTTTCAATACTTTTCAGAGATTGTCTGCCTGGCATCAGTGGTCACATAACCAGGAACTGTGATATGCATCGGCTGCTCGTACAGCCATCCTCAACCTGCTTCCATGGCTTCACGTGACCCTGATTGAGAGGCTAAGCAGATGTTACACCTTGCCCAAGGGTAACCTGCAGGCTAGTGGAGGGAAGGAGCGCCTTACACCTCCTTTGGTGGAGACGTATCTCCACCCTGCCACCCTAAGGAATTAATAAGAAAAGGGAAAATAGAGAACAAGGATTCTATAAATCTATGACTCAAAGAATGGTCCGCAGCAGAAGAAAAAGGCAAGCCATAAAGGGTTCTATAGATCTGTAAAAAGGAATCAGAATCAGTTTAATGTCACTGAAATGATGTGCATTTTTTTGTTTTGCTGCAGTAGTACAGTGTAATACATAAAAACTATAAATTACAGCAATGAATATGTGTACGCATAATTAAATAATTAGTATAAAAGGGGAGCAAAAATAATGAGGTGGCTTTCATGAGTTGGTTCATTGTCTGTTTAGAAATCTGATGGAGGAAGGAAGAAGCTGTTCCAAAAGTGTTTAGCTAAAGTTAATGTGGGTGCCTTAAGAATCGAAACAACAGAAACCAAACTGGAGAACATGTAAGTTAAAGAGAAATTTTTAAAACATGCATATATTTTAAGTCTACTTTCATAGATGAAAACACAGAAAACTCGAAATAAGAGAGATTGTCTTATGGGCAAGGGATACGGGGAGAAGGCAGGAATGGGATACTGATTGTGTATGATCAGCCATGATCACAGTGAATGGCGGTGCTGGCTAGAAGGGCCGAATGGCCTACTCCTGCACTTACTGTCTACTGTCTATTCACAAGTACAAAGTGAATGGGGAACTAAAAACAATTAAAGAAATAGTGTAGGGAAGATTAAAAGGGATGAAAGGTAATAAAATGATAGAAGTACAGTAGGCCCCGTTGGAACAGAGATAAGGGGGAATTTGTTTAACCATAGGGTGGTGAATCTGTGGCATTTATTGTCATAGACTGTGGGAGCCATATCATTAGATATATTTAAAGCAGAGGTTAATAGGCCCTTTATTAATAAATTCATCAAACATTATGGGAATAAGATAATAGAGGACTATTATATAAATGGGGAGAAGGTTCAAACATCAGAGGTGCAAAGGGATTTTGAAGTCCTTGTGCAAGACTCCCAGAAGGTTACTTTGCAGGTTGGGTCTGTGATAAAGAAGGCAAATGCAATGCTGTCATTTATTTCAAGGGGAATAGAATAGAAAAGCAAGGATATAATTTTGAGCCTTTATAAGACACTAGTCAGGCCACACTTAGAGTATTGTCAAAAGTTTCGGGCCCCGTATCTCATTGTCGTTAGAGAGAGATTCATGAGGATGATTACAGGAATGAAGGGGTTAACATATGAAGAGTGTTTGGCAGATTGGAGCCTGGACTCACTGGAATTTAGAAGGATGCAGGGTGAATCTCATTGAAATCTACCAAATGTTGAAAGGACCACATAGGGTGGATGTGGAGAGGATGTTTCCTGTGGTGGGGGTATCCAGAACTAGAGGGCACAGTCTCAAAATTGAGGGGTGACCCTTTAGAACAGAGGTAAGGAGGACTTTTTTTAGCCACAGTGTAGTAAATCTGTGGAATGTTCTGCCACAAGCTGCGGTGGAGGCCAAGTCCATGGATATATTTATGGCGGAAGTTGATTGTTTCCTGATCAGTCAGGGGATCAAAGGATATGGTGAGAAGGCAGGTGTATGGGGTTGAGTGGGATCTGGGATCAGCCATGATGGAATGGAGGAGCAGACTCGATGGACCAAATAGCCTAATTTTGCTCCTATATATTATGGTCTTATGGTCTTATAAATCTTTAGAAGTTGATAGTTTGCATCCTTGGGTTTTGAAGGAGGTTACTAGAGATCAATCTTGTAAAATTCCATGGATTCCAGGACAGTTGCTTCATGATTTGAAGTGAGCAATTGTAACAGGGACAAGGAACAAAAGAACAGATAGCCATTCAAAATAGTCATGAAAATGTTGAAATTTATTGTTAAGGAAATAGTAAGATGATACTTAGAAATGAATAATAGAATTGGAAAGAGTTGGCAACAATTTTTATCACTGCCCTCCGATCTTGTGCTGGGAAACAGTTTAGTCAGTTTGGATTGGCAACAACATCTCCTCCACAATCTCTATCGGCACAAGGCTGTGTGCTCAGGCCCCTGTTCTGCTCAAAGACTGTGAGGTTAAGCACAGATGCAATGCCATATTCAACCCTAGCCTGTACCAATCTGGAATGTGGGGGGACACAGGGCACCCGGAGGAAACCCACATGCTCATAGGTAGAACATACAAACAATGTCCTTATAGACAATGGCTGGATTGAATCTCCAATCACTGCCACTGAAAGGCATTACATTAACTGCTACACTGTGGGGCTACGCTTCAAGCTTGGTTTTGGATACAGAATTTCTATTATATCTGATATATCCAGGTTTGTTAATGAAGAAAGGTTGGATCATGTCGAATATATCCAAGTTTACTTATGATTCAATGGAAGTGTGTAATGTACAAAAGATAAAGAAAGGTATCAGGACATATAAACTCAGTAGCCACTTTATTAGGTACACCTGTACACCTCCTTGTTCATGCAAATATCTAATCAGCCGATCATGTCGCAGCAACTCAAGGCATTAAAGCATGTAGACGTAGTCAAGAGGTTCAGTCGTTGTTCAAACCAAACATCAAAATTGGGGAGAAATATGATCTTAGTGACATTGACTCTGGAGTGATTGTTGGTGCCAGACGGGGTGGTTTGAATATGTCAGAAACTGCTGATCCTCATCACATTCTACAGAGGCTGAATTGAGAGCATCCTGAGCAGCTGCATCACTGCCTGGTTTGGGAACTGCATCATCTCGGATCGCAAGACCCTGCAGCAGATAGTGAGGTCAGCTGAGAAGATCATCGGGGTCTCTCTTCCCGCCATCACGGACATTTACACTACACCCTGCATCCACAAAGCTAACAGCATTATGAAGGACCCCACGCACCCCTCACACAAACTCTTCTCCCTCCTGCCATCTGGCAAAAGGTACCGAAGCATTCGGGCTCTCACGACCAGACTGCGCAAGAGTTTCTTCCCCCAAGCCATCAGACTCCTCAATACTCAGAGTCTAGACTGTCATCTACATCATTTATTATTATATTGTAATTTTTCCTCTACTGTGCCTATTGTATTGTTTATTAATTATTGTACTGCCCTGCACTGTTTTGTGCACTTTATGTAGTCCTGTGCAGGTCTGTAGTTCAGTGCAGTTTTTATGTTGTTTTACATAGTCTGGTGTAGTCTTGTTCTGTCTCACATAGTCTAGTGTAGTTTTGTGTTGTTTCATGTCGCACTAGGGTCCTGGAGGAACGTTGTTTCATTTTTACTGTGTACTGTACCTGCAGTTTATGGTCGAAATGATGATAATCTTGACTTGACTTGACTTGGCTTGATCTCCTAGGATTTTCATGCACAATAGTCTCTAGAGTTTAGAGAGAATGGTGCAAAAAAAACAAACAAAAAAATCCTGTAAGTGGCATTCCTGTAAGCAAAAATGCCTTGTTGATGAGAGAGTTCAGAGGAGAACGGCCAGACTGGTTCAAGCTGACAGGAAAGTGACAGCACCTCAAATAACTATGTGTTACTGCAGCGATGCACAACACATTGAGCATTGAAGTGGATGGGCTACGGCAATATAAGACCAGGAACATACACAGATTGACCACTTAATTAGGGACAGGAGGTATCCAATAAAATAGCCACTGAGTGTAAATAAAGTTAAATGAGTGGGTCAGGAAATGCCAATGGGCAATGTTGTGGAAAATGTGAGGTCATTCACTTTTAATAGGAAATAAATAGAACTGAAGTATTTTTAAGTGATTCAAAGGGACTTGGGGTTGACATTGGATATTCATTTCAAACATTCCCTTTTATTGCAAGTTCCGTCGTCCATTAATTCACAGGGTAAAGAGGTTTCTTCTGAGTTCCTTTATAAACATTTTATGTTGATGGTCTCTTGTTTTCACTCTCTCTAATAAATGAGAAGTCCCTCCTTCTGAGCTAACCTTCCATAATTTTAATTCCCCTTAATCGTAACCTTTTTAAAAAATTAAACAAAAGACTCAGCTTTTTCATCACTTCTTGCCATTCACTTCTGCCCCCTGGCTGAGCCATCTAGTTGGACGCTCTTTCATTGATATTGTTATGGTTATTATTCTATAGTTGTATTGAGTATGCCCACAGGAAAATGAATCTCATTGCTGTATATGGTGACATATGTGTACTTTGATAATAAATCTACTTTGAACTTTGAACTTTTGCACCTGTGTATTTTTATTTTGCAGTCTTCCAGTGACACCATAACTCATTTTTTATTTACTGTATAATATGCTAACATGCACATAACCCCACTCACAGAATTTATTTTCAGTTTCCAAAAATTTGGCGGAGAGTTTTATCTTATTTTAGTGTACTGAAATTGGAATGTACCTCCCATAATTGGTTGAACAACATTCTCGTAAATCTTTTCAACACGCCTTCCAGCTTAACTTCATCTTCCCTGTAACAGGGTGACCAAAACTGTACACAATACTCCAAATGTGGCCTCACTGATGAGTTATAAAATTGCAGCATAATATTCCAACTCCTATACTTAATACTCTGACTGATGAAGGCAGAGTACTTTTTTCACCAACATGTCTACTTGGGGTGCCCACTTTCAACAAATTATTTTTACTCCTAAGTCCCTTTGTTATTTACACTATCTAGTGCCGACTTTTTAAGTTATAGAGTCACAGAGCACCATCGCACAAAAACTAGCCCTTCAGCCCATCTAGCCTGTGCCAGCCTAGTCTTCCATTTTAGAAACACAGAAATATAGAAAACCTACAGAACAATACAGGCCCTTCGGCCCACAAAGTTGTGCCGAACATGTCCCAACCTTAGAAATTACTAGGCTTGCCCATAGCCCTCTATTTTTCTAAGCTCCATGTACCTATTCAAAAGTCTCTTAAAAGACCCTATCGTATCCGTTTTGTCCCATTTACCTGCACCCCAACCATACCTATTTTTATCATGTACCTATCCAAACTTCTGTTCAATGTTACAAGTTACCTTGCATCAAACATTCCTGCTAGCAGCTCATTCCACACTTGCACCAATATCTGACAGAAAAAAATCTGCACCAGATTCCCATTAAAATTTCACCTATGACCCTAAACCTATGACCTCTAGTTTTAGTCCTGGCCAACCCTGAGGGGAGAAAGCTGCGTGCATTATCCTTATTATTTTGCAAGCCTCTATAACACCTCTCCTCTTTCTTCTGTGCTGGAGGGAATGAAGTCCTTGGCAAAGCATCATATAGCAATGGATTTGATGCCAGATTAAGTCCATTCAGTGGCATTTTGCATTCGACGTGAAAGAACCCATGAATATTGACTTCCCCCTCCAGTAAATAAATCCCACCCCCCACTTCCTTTATTCCCCACTCCGACCTTTTACTTCTTCTCATCTGCCTATTACTTATGGGTAAAGCTTATGGGGTGTTAGCTTTCATAAATCAAGGGATAGAGATTAAGAGACACGATGTAATGATGCAGCTCTATAAAACTCTAGTTAGGCCACACTTGGAGTACTGTGTCCAGTTCTGGTCGCCTCACTATAGGAAGCATGTGGAAGCATTGGAAAGGGTACAGAGAAGATTTACCAGGATGCTGCTTGGTTTAGAGAGTATGGATTATGATCAGAGATTAAGGGAGCTAGGGCTTTACTCTTTGGAGAGAAGGAGGATGAGAGGAGACATGATAGAGGTGTACAAGATATTAAGAGGAATAGATAGAGTGGATAGCCAGCGCCTCTTCCCCAGGGCACCACTGCTCAGTACAAGAGGACATGGCTTTAAGGTAAGGGGAGGGAAGTTCAAGGGGGATATTAGAGGAAGGTTTTTTTACTCAGAGAGTGGTTGGTGCGTGGAATGCACTGCCTGAGTCAGTGATGGAGGCAGATACATTCGTGAAATTTAAGAGACTACTAGACAGGTATTTGGAGGAATTTAAGGTGGGGTGTTATATGGGAGGCAGCGTTTGAGGGTCCGCACAACATTATGGGCCGAAGGGCCTGTAATGTGCTGAACTATTCTATTCTATGTTCAAAGCTCCCCCTGGGTCCCGTCCTTCTTCCTTTTCTCCTCTTGTCCACACTCCTCTCCTATTAGATTCTTTCTTCTCTAGTCCTTGACCTTTCCCACCCACCTGGCCTCACCTATCACCTTCCAGTAAACCTCTTTCCCCTCCCCCCACCTTTTTATTCTGGTGTCTTCCCCCTTCCTTCTCAGTCCTGAAGAAGGGTCTCGGCCTGAAACATCAACTATTCATTTGTTTCCATAGATGTTGCCTGATATGGTGAGTTCCTCTAGCATTTTGTGTGTGTTGCCTTGAATTATTTAATCGCTAGTGTTATATACAATCTACAGGACAAATCCCAAACACAAGAGATTCTGCAAATGCTGGAAATCCAGAGTAACAAACGGAAACAGCTGGAGGAACTCAGTAGATCAGGTTAGAGGTGAATAAGCAGTTGACATTACAGTCCGAGACCCTTCATTAGGACTGTAAAGAAAGGGGGAAGAAGACAAAATTAAAAAGCTGGGGGAGGGGAAGGAGTTGCTATGACAAGACCAGCTAGACTGACAAAATAGATGTTCTTTCTTATAGTGATTGGTGCTTGAAAACATCTGTGATATCAACATCCCAAGTTGGACAGGGAGAAGGAAATAGATCTGACTTTCACTTTTCCGAGGGGACGCAACTCCTTACCAAGCATCAGAGTAATTAATTCTACAATCAGATGTGGATGACCCACAGGGCACAGAGTCCTCTTGAACGGAGGTCGGAGGATATTGACGTTGCCTGGCTCTGAGCCACAGTCTGGTGGTTTATCTTTCTCCATGCCCCTGCACTTGTGCTCCTGGCTGGCACATTTTGGAATAAGCTGTTAGTAAAAGTTTGTCAGATCACAAACAAATGTGTTAGCCCTTTTTCTGTGGTTAAAAGTCCTTTGACATTAAGCCTATCTTCTTTGTTACTGAAGTTTGTTCAGATCCTACCTCTGCACTGCCTTTTAACTTTTAAAACTGCACTAACTTAGATCTACTGTAGTTTATAATGTCAACTGTTTATTCATTTCCATAGATGCCGCCTGATCTGCTGAGTTCCTCCAGCATTTTGTGTGTATTACTTTAGATCTGACTTCCAATGTATTCACCGCAGGTTCATGGTTAAAGGAGGGACCACACTCAAAATTGGCAACAGCAGGCACCAGGCTAACTCTAAACATGTGGTACTGTAGCGTCATGGTAAGCACAATGCTTTGCAGCAATCACTGATCGAATTCAATTCCTGCTGCTGTCTGTAAGAAGTCTGTACGTTCACCCCATGACCGTGTGCGTTTCCTCCGGGTGCTCTGGTTTCCTCCCACATTCCAAAGATGTATGGGTTATGGTTAATTCGTTTTGAAAATGCCATGATGGCACTAGAAACATGGAGACACTTACAGGCTGCCCCCAGCATATACTCAGACTGTGCTGGTCATTGATACAAATGATGCATTTCACTGAATGTTTTGAGGTTTTAATGTACTGTACATGTGACAAATAAAGCTATTTTTTAATCTTTAAAATCTTAAAGATATGCCAAGTTTCTCATTAGAAGCACTTTGGTAAGGGATTTCATGCAGCATTACGCAGAACAATCTTGGTTTTTGCAGTACACTCACTACCAGGCATCTCCGAAGGACAGAACCAAATTAATAAACATAGTCATGAATAGATTGTTTTATTTTTCAAAATGATCTGTGACCTTGTCCGTGGGGGGTTAGCTGTTACATGACAGACAGTAATCTCATCTTAGTCAAATGGTTAGAAAAGTTTGATGGTCAGCAGATCAAAGCCGAAAGATTCAAGACCGAGGTCAGCAGGTCCGGAAATCGAGGCCTGATATCCAAATCCTTGTATGGATACATCTGGAAGTTAGAGGCCCGATGTCTGTAAGTGAGTGAGTCGGCACTAGGGACTGGAGATTCGAAGCCCAGAGGTAATCTGTTCTGGGGTTGGAAGGCCATCTGCATGAGTGAGTGGGTGGGACAAGGGCTTGTTTTGTTGTTTTATTTTGTTGCTGTTGTTGCTTGTGTTGTTCTGAAAACATGATGAGCGTTCTATGTTGGCGATTCTTGCAGGCTAACCCTCGCACATTCTTGGGCTCTGTTGGTCATTAACGCAAAACAACACATTTCACTCTGTGTTCCAAAGTTGAGGCAACGCTAAAAGATGAAATTGTGGAATCCATTGCCACAGACATCTGGAAAGCAAAGGAATCCATTGATTTCTTGGGAGATGCCGGCGGTAACAATGAAAAAGAGGGAAGAGAGTTATTAGATCTGAGAGTTGTTAGATATAATTGGGCAGGGTAAGAAGGGGAACATAAAAGCATGCAGACATGGTCAGCTGTTGTTTAGACCAAACATCAGAATCAGGAAGAAATGTGATCTGAGTAACTTTGATTGTTGGTGCCAGATGGGGTGGTTTGAGTATCTCAGAATCTGCTGACCTCCTGACATTTTCACACACAACAGTCTCTAAAATTTATAGTGAATGGTAAAAAAAAACATACAGTGTGCAGCAGCTCTGTGGGCAAAAACGCCTTGTTATTGTGGGAGGTCAGAGGAGTCAGACTGGTTCAAGCTGACAGGAAGGTGACAGTAACTCAAATAACCATGAGTTACAACAACAGTGAGCAAAAGAGTATCTCTGAATGCATAATGTGTCGAACTTTAAAGTGGATGAGCTATTGCAGCAGAAGACCATGAGCATACACTCTGTGACCATCTTATTAGGTACAGGAGATGCCTGATACAATGGCCCCTGAGCATATTGCAATCTGTGATAGAAGAAGAGGTTGAAAAGTTGAAAGGTTCCTTTGCTTCGTAACCATTTCATCTTGTATTTACTGTGAGCATGGAACAGATTTAAAATAAATAATTTTTAGTTGATTACTTGGAGAAAAGAAAGTCATGGAGTTATTGCATACCACCCACAAGTATCTGGCAGAGCTGCCTCAGTCATAATAATTAAAATTCCATGCTCAACCATACTTGAGCTTATCTGCTTCAGGGAATCTATTAACGGTCCTTTTCCAGCTAATGATGATGTTGATCTGAAGTCTGTGTGTCCCAGACTCTGATTTTATTTCTACGCCTCCAGTTTATGCCTCTGATTTGGGCTCAGGTGCATGTTTGTGAAAGGAATCTTCGCAGTTTTATTTGACAATGACAACGGTTACAAATATGAAAATTAGGAGCAGGACGAGGCCATTCAGCCCCTCAAGTCTGCTGCACCACTTCATAATGTTACAGCTGAACTGATGGCCCTCCAAGAGGATAACAATCTTATTGTGTGCCTCAATGACCCGGAGAGCTATGCTGGCTGGAGTCAGGACCTTATGCTTCGGGTCTTGGTAGAGTCACCCATGCCAAATAGGTCAAAGGGCAGAGGCCAGGCTTAGAGTGGCCCACCAGTCCTCCAGGTTCGGGGGTTCAGCTCGGGGATAACAATCCGGCCTGGTAAACTGTTACAGAAACAGCAATGAAGAATCCTTCCACATCCGAGTGCGATGCTATTCCTGAGTCTCCACTCCGGACCTGCGTGACTGACAGAAGTGAAAACCGAAAGCTACTGACACAATGAAGGAGACCTGAACAGTGCCAGAGGAGGAGCACGTCCATTACTGCCCTAAACACCAGCAGCCTAACGAGCAGCAGAGAGAGAACTGATTGTAGCCTCAACAGTCCAGACCGGGTAAGGTAAACTTCCTCCTGCTTATCAAGTAAACTTCTCAAGTACAGGTCTTTCCCAGGTTACGAACGCCGAACTAACAGACACACTGTACAGATGAGTGAGTGATTGTGAGCCCGTTGGGATGGATTGGTCAGCTGTTACAGGTCCACGCATTCTGGTGCCAACAGAACATGCCCAAAAGTTCAGCAACAACAACAAAAAAGCAAGCCCTTTTCCCGCTGTCTCCCCCCACTCACCCTCAAACATGCCACCAACCCCAGATCAGGCCACCTTCAGGCCTCTGTCTTCCAGACTCTCATTTCCTCCTGAACCTCTGTCCGTCCCTGAATGGGGTATTGAAGTTGAAATATAAAAGCTCTTTAGAAATATTTAAGAGCAAACATTACATTAACATAGCTTCAATCTTGTCCCCCTGCAAAAAATATTTCCGAATACCTTACACTGGTTGAGGTACTTTCTGACTGGTGGTTGCCGCAGGGATCGGTGCTGGATCCATTGTTGTTTGTCATCTACATCAGTGATCTGGATGATAATGTGATTAACTGGATCAGCAAATTTGTGAATGATACCAAGATTGGGGGGTGTAGTGGACAATGAGGAAAATTATCAAAGCTTGCAGTGGGTTAATAATAACCATATAAATAACCATATAACAATTACAGCACGGAAACAGGCCATCTCAACCTTCTAGTCCGTGCTGAACGCTTACCCTCACCTAGTCCCACCGATCTGCACTCAGCACATAACCCTCCATTCCATTCCTTTCCTGTCCATATACCTATCCAATTTTACTTTAAGTGACAATATCGAACCTGCCTCTACCACTTCTACTGGAAGCTCGTTCCACACAGCTACCACTCTCTGAGTAAAGAAATTCCCCCTTGTGTTACCCCTAAACTTGTGCCCCCTAACTCTCAACTCATGTCCTCTTGTTTGAATCTCCCCTACTCTCAATGGAAAAAGCCTATCAACGTCAACTCTATCTATCCCCCACATAATTTTAAATACCTCTATCAAGTCCCTCTTCAACCTTCTACGCTCCAAAGAATAAAGACCTAACTTGTTCAACCTTTCCCTGTAACTTAATAAGAAGTACTTTATTGATCCCAAGTGGGAATCTTTTTGTTACAGCAGCAACATTTAAAAACACACTTAGCAGTGTGCAGACTTAACTAACAATGAAGTATGGAATAATAATGTATGTCTTTGTCCGCTCGGACGGTCTCGAAACCGGGTGTGGTAGCACTGTGGTCCGGGAAATGCGTGTGTAGCCAGATCTCAGTTCAGTACAGAAACACTGCTCTCCCAGTATTCCCTCCGGGTCTTAATCAGGGTACCAAGCTCGTCCATCTTATTTCCCAAGGACCTCATGTTTCCCATGATCACCGCGGAGACGGAAGGTTTATGTTTCCCCTTCTGACCCTTAACCTTTGCTGCGGCCCTGCAGCCTCCAGACCGGTTGAAAGATAGCAGATGGAATTTGCTGCTGCATTCTCCGTCAGGTGGGATCAGGGCATTTCTGTCTGCCTCCTCTCCCCACTACCTCATCTCCGAGCTGCCGCAATTGGAGGCTGGGTGCAGCCGAGCAGAGCAGGTGTGCTGAGGAGGTGGACTTGCACACTCATCGAGGATAGTGAGGCCAGCTGGCAGCCGCTCTTCCCACGGCTGCTCACTCTCCCGTCACCACTGTTTCATTTCTGATTTACAAACCGTTTTCAGGAACAGAATCCTGCCTTGTCCTCGGGACTACCTGTACGAAGCACACAGCAACAATTTGAATATTTACAGTAAAGTTACAAACTCCGCTGTGGTTGAGTTCAAGGGAACAACAAGAAAAGACCATGTAATGTGCACTTTGTAGATTAGTTTTAAGGTGAGAGAGGAAAGGGTTAAAAAGGACCTGAGGGTGGTGGATATATGGAACGAGCTGTCAGAAAAAGTTGGTAAGTACAACAACAACATTTAAAAGGTATATTGAGAAGTACAGGGATAGCAAAGAGGGATATGGGCACCTCGGCTGGCATGGGCAAGTTGGGCCAAAGGGCCTGATTCCATGTTGTTGCACTCTATCAGCTCTGGAAATAAGATCGCCTTGCAGAACTGTTGCCCCTCACTGAAAATTTTACTTGGAGACCGGATGTATGGAATTGCACTTTAAGTGCCCTCGCTTGCCTGTTAATGGTGGAGTGAAGTACTGCTTGGCGTTCTTTAAGGGTTTTCCATCCATTATGCAAGACCTGATGTCCTTTGGATTTGAATTTCTGAAATATGATTCCATGAGTGAGGCTCAAATTTTTATTTTAATGTTCACCTGAACTTCTGGCATAGACAGACAAAGTGCTTGTGTCTCGTTTTGTTCGAAGGGTGGGACCCATAACGATGCTGCGTCTCTCAAACAGTGAACTGGAGAATTAGACCTGATTATAAATCCAATCTGCTTTGAGGGTGCATGAAATTACATCCACTTGGCCACAAAATGAATGTACAACCAACCGAGACACACCAAATTATCAACTGCACACTGTCGCTGCGGAGTCGTATGGGTCATGCTGCATGGAACCAAGGCCCTTCGGGCCATCGAGTGCATGCCAGCCGTCAACCACACAAGATGTCAGCAGATGCTGGAAATCCAGAGTGCCACAAGAGTGGCAGGGTGTCACAGAGAGAGATCACACTGGAGAAAATTTGTCTGGAACTATTGTGCTTTCTGGTAGTTACCTTTTTGTAAACACTGACAGTTTTCTTTTCACTATTTTCTTTAATTTTTGTAAATTTGATTTTTGATGAACCTAATGCATGGAAGTGCTAAGTAGCTTTTAATTTGCTTTGGTCATAACCCACATATGGTAACAAGGGGTGGAAATACATCCCTACCAAAGGAGATGTAGGGTGCTCTTTCCCTGCAGGCCACCCTTAGGTGAGGTGGATCACCTGCTTGCCTCCCCCCCCCCACCACTGATCAGGGTCATGTGAGGCCATGGAAGCAGGTGGTGGATGGTCGTATGAGCATCCTGTGCATATCCTGGTTATGTGACCACTCTGACGCCAGGCAGACAATCTCCGAAGAGCATCGATAATGGTTGCAGTCACCCACCTTGTAAAGACACGGCCCAGAAGAAGGCACTGGGAAGCCACTTCTGTCGGAAAATTTGCCAAGAACAGTCACGGTTGGACCGTGATCGCCTACGTCATACCGCACAATCTCAATGGGTCAGGCAGCATTTATGAAGAGGAATAAAAAAATGGACGTTTTGGGCTGAGGGTTCAACCACCTATCTGCTAATTATTAGAAACAGCTGCTAGATGAATTAACAAGTAGGGCATTAAGCAGTAACAAAAGTTGCCTTTTGCTGTCAGAAGCAAATGCTTACAGCTGTAATGTGTAGTATTCATTGTTCACAAGCGAAAGGAAGCTGGCTGTCATTGTGTTAAATAAATAACATACTTTTGCCCCAGTGCTGTCCAGGCAGGGGCAACTGGACTGCCTACAGCTGGGAGAGCTAAATGTTCAACCATTATGTATTCCTGGTTAATTTCAATGCAGAGCATTAGAATTTCTTTCAGAGTTAGGTTTGATATCATTGACATATGCGGTGAAATTTGTTGCTTTGTGGCAACAGTACAGCGCAATACTTAAAAAATACCATACATTACGATTGGCTGGGGAGCTTGGATTACAGAAGTATGGAGGGAAGGATTGCCCAGAGCAGGAAATTACAGAGTTGGGAGTCAAGGAGTGCAAAGGAGTGAGAGATTGTGAGGGATGAGAGAGCAAGGGTAAGTGGGAATTACACGTATGCACAGGAGCAATGAAAAACTTACATACCGCAGCATCACAGGGGCACCATCCTCAATACTCACAGGAAAAATTTAAATTAACAGCAATTCTTAAACAAAATTATACAAGAAAGAACACAATTAGAGAAGAAAAAATTATTAGTGAGAGAAAGGGAGACAAGGGAGGGATTTTACAAAGCAGAGAACAATAGTGAGAAATGAAAGAGGAAAGGTTCATAGAACAGAGAATGGTACAGGCCCTTCGGCCCTCAATATTGTACTGACCTACATAAGCTTTCTCCGTGATCAGTCTATTCCTCCCCTCCTATCTCCCATAATCCTTGATTTTTCTTTCATCCATGTGCCTATCTATGAGTTTCTTAAATGCCCCAAATGGATCAGCATCTACCTCCATCCCGGTAGGACATTCTAGGCATATATCCCTCTCCGTGGAAGAACCTACATCTGACCTCTCCCTTAAACTTTCCTCCACTCACCCCAAAAGGATGTCCTCTCCTATTGGCCATTGCTGCTCTGGAAGAAAGGCACTGGTTGTCCACCCTGTCCATGGCTCCTTTTATCTTGTACTCCTCTATCAAGTCACCACTCATCCTCCTTCAAGAGAAAAGACCTAGACTGCTCAACCTTTCCTCACAAGGCATGTCCTCTAATCCAGGCAGCATCCTGGTAATTCTCTTTGGTGCTCTCTCTAAAGCAGGGTTTCCCAATCATTTTTTATGCTGCAGACCCCTATCATTAACCGAGGGGTCTACGGAACCCAGGTTGGGAGCCCCCGATCTAAAGCTTCCACATCTTCCTATAATGCGGTGACCAGAAATGAACTCATTGAGCAATGACAAACCTGATTCTGATACGGGTCTCTGATAAGGAGACAGGGAGAGGGGAATCATGGTTGGGAAAAAATGAACAGAGAGTGGAGGGAGCAGGAGGTATCAGAGAGACATTCTGTAATGATCAATAAACAAAATATTTGGAATCAAATGACCTTGCCATGTGTCTCAGGGATGGGTGTATCTGTCCCCACACCAACCCTTGCCCCTGCCCCCTCCCTGGCACTCCTCTTTTGCCACCTTCCAGTTCGCTCCCGCGGTGCTCCACCCCTGCTATTCCCACCATACTTTGCTCCTGCCAGATTTACAAACTCGTTATCCACTCCACATTGACAAACACTGTACTGAGCAAAAGTGTTAGGTACCCTAGCTGTATATATGTGCCTAAGACTTCTGCACAGTACTGTATATCATGTGATTTGTTGTTTTGCAGCAGCAGTACATTGCAGTTCTTTCTTTAATAAGAAATATATATTAAAATAGTAAATAAGTAGTGCAGAAACAGAGTCTAGCCCCGGTCTCCTGAACAAATATTATCTCTCAATCCACCTCACTAAAATAGATAGCCTGATCATTAAAATTGATGTGGTTGAGTTTATTGTCGAGTGCTTGAATGCATATATGCACGCATGGGTGCAAAGTAAATCTTGACTGCAGCAGCATCACAGGCACTTAACATCATCTATGTTTCATTCATATGAAAAACAATTATACACATATATGTTTGAAGGAGTTGCATGGTGTTTATACATACACCTTGATGTGTTCTGAGAACTTAGAAGGTGCTACATAAATACAAATCTTTATTTAAGACTAAAACTGAATATTGCTCTAGTTATGTACTTTTGATGACTGATATATGGGAAAGTGAACTGGAGTTTGACTTTAGTAAACAGTCGTCCCAATGGATGAACATAAAAATAACCTGTTGAAAATCTGAAATAAATTAAGAAAATGCTGGAAGTACCCAACAGGTCAGACAGTATCTGCAGAAAGAGGAACAGAGATAATGTTTCAGGCCCATGATCCTTTGTGAGAACTTGAAAGCAGGAAGATCTGGAGATTTTTTTAGTTGCAGAGAGAGTGGAGAAGGTAAAGGGAATATCTCTGATGGAGTGAGACCAAATTAATTGTATAGCAATTAGAAACAGATTATGTTTCTTTAGCTGTGTTGTGGGATGTAGTGTGGCTGACAGAAATGGCCAGTTCTGATACAAAGTGAGATGGAGTCATCTGAAGTTGAAGCCTTTGATAGTAGGCCTGGAAGGCTGCAACATGCCCATTCAGAAGATAAAGAGTTCAGCAAGCACATGTTGGGCCTCGTTGTACTGGAGACCACAGACAGAAAGGGAGTGGGCTTCAAAGAGGACTGGTTAGATGGAGAGAAGTTGTTCTTTTTAACAGACGGTACAAGAAGAAGGAAGCACAAATTTACAATTGGTAGTAACTAGAACAAATACAAGTAGAGTGTGTGGAAAGGAATGTGTTTTTATATACCCAGAGGATGGTTATGATTTAAATTTAACTACCTGCATGTGTGCGGAAACAAAATCAATCAGTGTCTTCAAATTTAGGGAGCACTTAAGGGAAAATAACTTGCAGAGGAAAGAGACCAATCAGATTCCTCTGCTAGCAGCAGTAACAGGACTACAAAGGGCCAAATGGCCTCCTCCTGCAAAGTAATAATTTTTCATCTATATGGTCCAACCCAAACTGTGGCTATGTTGTTGCATAATACAGATATAATTGTGGAAAAATAATATTAGTTTCTTATCGATGGTAGGTCTTTTGTACTTTAGTTGCTCGTCCATGTTTGCTTGTGTAGTTTTTCCTTGATTCTATTGTGTTTCTTTGTAATTACTGTGAATGCCTGTACAAAAATAAACCTCAGGATAGTATATTGTGATATGTATGTACTTCGATAATAAATTCATTTTGAACTTTGAAATATTTTTGTGATAATTTGGTTCTGCAAGATAAAATATTTTTTTTAATTGTGTCATTTTTAAATACTTGTACCTGTGAATATTTCTAATAATCAAGCATTTTTGCTATACCAACATACAAAAAAGGATTTTCAAAACGCAAACAGAAGGAAACCTGCAGATGCTGGAAATTCAAGCAACACACACACAAAACGCTGGTGGAATGCAGCAGGCCAGGCAGAATCTATAGGGAGAAGCACTGTCCACGTTTCGGGCCAAGACCCTTCGGCAGGACTAACTGAAAGAAAAGATAATAAGAGATTTGAAAGTAGGAGGGAGAGGGGGAAATCCGAAATGATAGGAGAAGACAGGAAGGGGTGGAGTGAAGCTAAGAGCTGGAAAGGTGATTGGCAAAAGGGATACAGAGCTGGAGAAGGGAAAGGATCATGGGACGGGAGGCCTAGGGAGAAAGAAGGGGGGAGGAGAGCACCAGAGGGAGATGGAGAGCAGGCAGAGTGACGGGCAGAGAGAGAAAAAAAAGGAGGGGGTGGGAAATAAGTAAATCAGGGATGAGGTAATAAGGGGAGGAGGGGCATTAACGGAATTTAGGGAAATCAATGTTCATGTCATCAGGTTGGAGGCTACTCAGATGGAATATAAGGTGTTGTGTGGCTTCATCTTGACAGTAGAGGAGGTCATGGATAGACATATCAGAATGGGAATGGGACGTGGAATTAAAATGTGTGGCCACTGGGAGATCCTGCTTTCTCTGGCGGACAGAGTGTAGGTGTTCAGCGAAACGGTCTCCCAGTCTGCGGAGACACTGAACACGCTCCCCCCCCCCCTTTTTCTCCTCCCTCTGCCCATCACTCTTTGCCTGTTTTCCATCTCCCTCTGGTGCTCCCCTCCCCCTTTCTTGCTCCTTAGGCATCCCGTCCCATGATCCTTTCCCATCTCCAGCTCTGTATCCCTTTTGCCAATCACCTTTCCAGCTCTTAGCTTCACCCCACCCCCTCCGGTCTTCTCCTATCATTTCAGATTTCCCCCTCTCCCTCCTACTTTCAAATCTCTTACTATCTTTTCTTTCAGTCAGTCCTGACGAAGGGTCTCGGCCCAAAACGTCGACAGCGCTTCTTCCTATAGATGCTGCCTGGCCTGCTGCGTTCCACCAGCATTTTGTGTGTGTTGACACAAAAAGGATTTTAACATTTTGATAGCAATAATTCGCAAGATAGTAAGGTGTATTTTCTTGGGTGAAAACAACTGGTTTGAAGTATATCAGCACAGACAAAATGCTGGAAGAACTCAGCGAGGAAAACTGCTGAGTTCCTCTGTCATTTTGTGTGTGTTGCTTCGATTTCCAGCATCTGCTGATTTTCTCTTGTTTGTGAAGTATATCAACACTGTTTTTCAATAACTGGTAGCCAGTGTGTTTTCTTACAGTCAGTGCACCCACTTCCAGGGATCTAGTTTAATCTGATGGACCGGTGAAGGAGCACGTGGGTCTGAGGCAAGGATTTCAAATCCCAGCCTGAGCAAAAGGGAAGGACAAAGATCATGACAGTAACCGAGATTGTGTAGTATAGGGGTTCTGCAACATTAGGCCCTTTCCACTGCTTTTTGGCCATCAGCTCTAAATGCCGACCTGCTCACTCCCACACATGCACACAGTCACAATTTCCTATGCACTAAATTTCTCTCTCCCACTCAGTCTCCCTCTCGCTCCCCCTCACACTTTGAATCTCACCCACACACATCAAGGTTCTCTCATGCATACTGTCTCTTTCCCACACAAACTGAATCTCTCTCTCACGTGTTCTCCCAAGCACAATCTCCCAATCTCACTTCCATGTGCACTGAGTTCCTCGCCCACAGACTGAATATCACATTGTCTGCTCTCTCTAACACTTTCTTTTCTCGCATTGGGTGTCTCTTTCCCCCACATGAGAGGTGTCCTCACACACAAAGTCTCTCTGACACATTGATTCTTTCTCCTTCATAGCCTCTGTCTTTTCCGCCTTTCTCCTTCTTTCCCATGCACACGTATTCTGCCTCTCTTGCATCCTCTCTCTCTCATGCGCACTGGAATCTGTCTGTCTCTCTCCATATACACACACACACACACACACACACACACACACACACACACACACACACACACACACACACACACACACACACACACACACACACACACACACACACACACACACACACACACACACACACACACACACACACACACACAGTGCTGCTGCTCTGGTCCACACTGAAGGAAGATGGCTGAGAGCCGAGGAGGGCCCACCGCTCCCCCACAACAGGAGACCCAAGGCAGCACCATAATTAGTAGGCATGGTGTGTTTTAAAATTTCAGCAAGTGTGTTGTCCCAGATTCCAAGTCTCTCGTACTTCTAAATTTAAATTCTGGTAAAATTCTTACCCACAACACACACTCCCTGCCACTCTCCCCCACCACACACACACATGCACACGGGTCCTCTACATCCTCTTTCAGGTCATGGCTTGATCACTTTCCGCCCTCGCAGATGCAGGTAGACATTCACCTGCCATTCATTCATTCATTCGTTCGTTCATTTATTTATTTATTTGTTTGTTTGTTTGTTTTTGTGATGCCGTGTGGAACAGATTCTTCGACCCAATGAGCAGCACCGCCCAGCAACCCACCTATTTAACACTGGCCTAATGACAGGACAATTTGCAATGACCAATTAACATACAAACTTGCATGTCTTTGGACCATGGGAAGAAACCGGAGCACCATGAGGAAACACACAGGGTTCATGGGGAGACCATACCAACTCCTCATAGAACTCCAAACTTTGGAATGCCTCGAGCTGTAATAATGTTGCACTAACTGCTACCCTACGATTATAAGAGTTGGTGGGGTAGAGAAAGGGTGGAAACCCCTCTCTCACTGTTCGCCCCTCAGTGATCTCTGCTGCCCTCCAACTCTTTAACCATGTCCTCACTCAGATCCACTACCACAGTCACATACCCTTCCTGGGAGCTTGTCCTCACCACCAGCTTGTACCGCATGGTTTCCAGATCCACTCATTCCCCCTGCCCCACACCATCCCCAGTTCCCCTCCTCCTTTCCCATCAGATTCCTTCCTCGCCAGCCCTTGACCTTTCTCAGCTACCTGGCTGCCCTTCCAGCTTCCAGCTAGCCTCTTTCCCCTCCTCCATCCTTTTTATCCTGGCCTCTTCCTTCTTCCTTCTCAGTCCTGAAGAAGGGCCTCGGCCCGAAACGTCGACAATCTATTCATTTCCGTAGATGTTGTCTGGCTCGCCAAGTTCCTCCAGTGTTTTTGTGTGTGTTGCTTAGGAAAATATGCAGAATCTTTAGAAAGAAACGAACTTTCTCAGATTCAGAGAACTAACCTCTCCAAATGCGGCCAAAACACTGAGGAAAGTGACAGATTTCTTTGATGAGAGAGAAGGGGTTTAGAAAAACAGAGTTGTGGTCAGAATGATTAATCATCTTTTTGTGTCTGCAACTCATAAAAGGAAGAGAGGCTTCACTCACAGTGGGAGTGCTGATCAACAGCTTGTTCAAAAAGGACTCCCCCGGTGCTTTTTGTTTTTGGACCCTGCAATCACGTGCAAAGCGATCGACCTTTTGAAGACACAGAATGAGTAACAGATAGGTGGAGGTAGATTCCTGGTAAAACCCTCCTCAGAACAGCTGCCCGCAAATCTTCACAGCTCATTAAGCTGCCACACACCACCAACAGAGCCTGCCGGCGAACGTGACTGAACTAAGAGTAACTCCATTAACAGAACCTTTGAACTTTAACTGATGTGGATAAGAAAACGACTTCTCTGTGATGGGCAGTAACAGTCTCTATCGCAAAGGGGAGGCATGACCTTAACGTTGGTGCTCTCGTCTCCCCCTAGCCCTGAGTTGACTCTGGAACTATGATTCAATCCTCTCCCCAAACTGCCCGCCACCTCTCAATGAGAGAAATGAGGTTGTGCAAAGTGAGCGCCTAGGCAAAATCTGTAACATTATGAGTATTGCTTAAATGAAAGATTATTCTGTTTTTTGCTGTTCATTTGATAGATTAGTAAGAAATAAGGCAGTTTTATGATTCATTTCTGGCCTTGCCTTATTCCACTCCAAAGAAAATTGATGAGGTTCACTCACCGAGGACACAAGTGGGAAGGGAGATGAACTTTTGTCTATAGTGTCTACTTTGGGAAAGAACCTCAAAAGCCTCAGGAAAATCATTGCCTCGCCCATCGCAAAAGTGCATTGCTGATGATCACTGCCTGCTCTTTAGGCACCTGAGAGGCAGGGATCGCTCTGTGGTCAGGCATTATGATCTGCCTTCATCCCACATCCTTAGACCTTCAAGCAACACACACAAAATGCTGGTGGAATGCAGCAGGCCAGGCAGCAGCTATAGGGAGAAGCACTGTCAATGTTTTGGGCTGAGACCCTTAGTTAGGACTGACTGAAAGAAAAGATAGTAAGAGATTTGAAAGTAGGAGGGAGAGGGGGAAATGCCCTTCAGTCCTCATTTCATGGCATCCGGGGAGGGTTAATGCGATTCTACACTCCCCCAGGTCACCAGGAGGTCTGTGCAAGTCTGGACGTTGATATCCTTGAGGGTCTGGAAGTCGAGGCCTGAAGGTCAAACCCAGCAAAGACCAGAGGGAAAATTCCTGTCGCTCTCTGTAAGTTTCTATGTTCTTCCCGTGACCGGGTAGATTTCCTCCAGGTGCTCCGATTTCCTCCCACATTCCAAAGACATACCAGTTGGTAGGTTAAGAGGTCAGGCCTAAACTCAAAGTCCAGAACACAGCGGGTCTGGGGATAGAAGCATGCAGGTTGAAGACCAAAGGTAGAATTCAGAAGGAGTCAGGGAAGGAGTCAGGAGGTCCATGTGAGTCAGGAAGTCGATGCCCGTAAGTAGACCAGTGATCAGCGAGTCCTGGAGTGAAATCCAAAGTTGGAAGCTAGGTGTCTGTAAGTCTGAGAATCCAGGGACAAGTTCTGGAGTCCAGGCGGCATTCTTTCTTGGGGATGGAGGCCTGTCTGTGAGTGACAGTTGGTGCGAGGTGGGAGCTTTGGGAAAAGGGCTTGTTTTGCTGTTGCTGTTGTTGTTGATGTTGTTGCTTATGTTGTTCTGCTCAATACTGTGGGTATGTTATAGAAACATAGAAATCTACAACACATTACAGGTCCTTCGGCCCACAATGTTGTGCCAACCATGTAACCTACTCTAGAAACTGCCTAGAATTTCCCTACCACTTAGCCCTCTATTTTTTCTGAGCTCCATGTACTCATCTAAGAGTTTCTTAAAAGACCCTATAGTATCTGTCCCTACCACCTTCACTGGCAGTGGATTCCACGCACCCACCACTCTCTGTGTGAAAAACTTACCTCTGACATCCCCTATCTCTATCCATCCATCCATCCATCCATCCATCCATCTATCTATCTATCCATCTATCTATCTATCTATCTATCTATCCCCTATCATATCGCTGATATCTACTTCCAGGCACCTTAAAACTATACCCCCTTGTGTTATCCATATCAGCCCTGGGAAAAAAGCCTCTGGCTATTCACACGATCATCATCTTATACACCTCTAACAAGTCACCTCTCATCCTTCTTCACTCCAAGGAGAAAGGGTTAAGTTCACTCAAACTATTCTCATAAGGTATGCCCACCAATCCAGGCAACATCCTTGTAAATCTCCTCCGTACTCTCTCTGTAGTATCCACATCCTTGTAGTGAGGTGACAAGAACTGAGCACAGTATTCCAATTGGGGTCTAACTAAGGTCATATGTAGCTGTAACATTACCTCATGGCTCTTGAACTCAGTAGATGAATGCCAACACACCATACGTGTTCTTAACAACAATGTCAACCTGCACAGCAGCTTTGAGTGTCCTATGGACAAGGACCCCAAGATCCCTCTGATCCTCCACACTGCCAAGAGTCTTACCATTAATATTATATTCTGTCTTCAAATCTGACCTACTGAAATGAACCATTTCATACTTACTTAGGTTAAACTCCATCTGCCACTTCTCAGCCCAGTCCTACATCATATCGATGTCACACTGTAACCTCTGACAACTCTCCAGACTATCCACCAACCCCCAACTTTTGTGTCATCAGCAAACTTACTAACCCACCCTTCTATTTCCTCATCCAGATCATTTTAAAAATCACAAAGAGGGGTCCCAGAACAGATCCCTGCGGAACACCACTGGTCACCGTCCTCCATGCAGATTATGAACCATGTTGACACCGAATGTGTGACGATGCTTGTGGGCTGCAGCCAGCACTTCATTTAGTTGTACTGGTTGTCAATACAAACAAAGCATTTCACTGTATCTTTTGATGTACATGTGATAAATAAATCTGAATCTGAGTCACAGGCTTCTCACAGTGATGTACTCAGAGAATATGTATTAATATTAATACCTGTATCATAAATCAAAATACCAACTTTAATATAAATAGATAAGGGCTTTTTCATTATTTTATTACCCCTCATTTATTCACAACATATTAGAATACTATTTCTTGCAATTTTTTTCTTGGTAATGTTTCCAAGCACTTCCAACTGTTTTTTTTGATGGAAGTCATATTGACTTTTTTAAGAATGGAATCACAGAATTATTCACAGAAGAATTCATCCAAATGGATCAAATGTACCCCCCCCCATCAAAGACTCCAGATGTTAGCTCCTTCCGATGACATTACAATAACAATTAATCATTTGATTATCAGTTTAATTATAATTTATCCATTTTTTAAGCTCATTCAACGTTCAAGAGAATATGGTGTCTGATCACTTAATATGTTTACATAATATTACCTTGCCTATTACTTTAATGGCCATTTGAGTCCATTTACACGTTGCTTTTCAGGCAAATGATCTCTCTGGCAATTTTAAGATATCTTAATATCTCAGCAGTTATTATTATCTTGCATGTGGGATTTCTAAAAATTTATTCCTTCACAAGATGCTGCCATCTCTGTCTAGACCAGTGATTTTTGCCCAATGATTGATCGGGCATCAACTGAGTGAGCTGTCTGACCAGTTTGGAAGGCAGTTGTAAGTCAACCATATGTCACATGAGTCTGGAATCACACAGAGATGAAAGTGAATTGGGATGTCCACGAATAATGTAAGTGAAACACATGAATTAGAATCAGATTTCTTTCCAGACAATAAGATATAGAAGCAGAGTTAGGCTATTTGGCTGATTGAGTCCACCCCACCATTTCATCATGGTGAATCCATTTTCCCTCTCAGCCCCAATCTCCTGCCTTCTCCCCCTATCTCTTCATGCCCTGACCAATCAAAGATCTATCAACCACTGCCTTAAATTTACCCCTTTACTTGGCCTCCACAGCCACCTGTGGCAACGAATTCCACAGATATACCACTCTCTGGCTAAAAGAACTTCCTCCTCATCTTCATTCTAAAAGGACACTCCTCTGTTCTGAGTCTGTGTCCTCTGGGCTTAGACTCCCTCACCATAAGAACCATCCTCTCCACATCTGCTCTATCGAGGCCTTTCAACATTTGATAGGTTTAAATGATATTCCCGCTCTTTCATCTGAATGCCAGTGAGTAGAGGCCCAAAACCATCAAATGTTCTTCATATGATAAGCATTTCAAGCCCAGAATCATTTTTGTGAACTTCCAATGTCAGCGCATCCTTTCTTAGATAAGGTGCCCAAAATTGCTCACGAAACTCCAAGTGAGGCCTCACCTGCGCCTTAACATTACATTTTTACTTTTCTATTCTGGTCCTTTAGAAATGAGTATTAACTTCCTCACCATCAACTCAATCTGCTAATTAACCTTTAGGGAATCCTGCACGAAGACTGCTAAGTCCTTTTCACTTCTGGCATTAAGAGGCATCAGGTTTACCAGTTAGGCCTACAGTGAAATGGAAGTATTTTTATTATTTTATTATCCAGCTCGCATCACAAAAATTCCTCCCTGATCAGGAATGCTTATTGATTTTTCATGTGCACCAGGCCACGCCATCTCCCTGGAATGGAGCTATCATCGGCTTAAGTCCAAAACATCCATTGCTTTGTAACTTGTAGTTCTAGATCCAGTTGGTGATAGGTTGTCTAGGCTAAGGGTTCCCAACCTGGGGTCAGCAAACCCTCTGGTTAATGGTTGTGGTCCACAGTATAAAAAACGTTTGGGAACTCCTAGTCTTGGCAACATCTTGGAGACAAAGCTAAGACACCCCTGGCAGGTCAATGGGCAACTAAAAATTGCCCTTTGTATAGATGGAAGAGTGCAGTGGTGGGGTGCAATTGAGGGGCATGTGTGAGAGATTAGCCCTACATGGAAATAAGTGATAGAAGGAGACTGATGGGAATGGTCTGAGCTGGTATGGACTTGAAGGGAGCAAATAACCATCTTCTCTATATAATGATTGAAAGATTCAAATATTCAAAAGCACACTTATTATCAAAGAATGCATAAATTATATACCCTGAAATTTGTCTGCTTACAGGTAGCCACAAAGCAACAAATCTGAATAATCCAATTTTAAAAGAAAGATCCAAAGCCACTGTGGAGAGAGGGAGAGGGAGAGAGAGGGGAGAGGGAGAGGGAGAGGAGAGAGAGAGAGAGAGAGAGAGAGAGAGAGAGAGAGAGAGAGAGAGAGAGGAGAGAGAGATGGAGAGAGAGAGAGGAGAGAGAGAGAGAGAGAGAGAGAGAGAGAGAGAGAGAGAGAGAGAGAGAGAGAGAGAGAGAGAGAGAGAGAGAGAGAGAGAGAGAGAGAACACAAATCTTGCAAACAACAGAAGCAAGCCCAATAGCATTCTGAACTAGACTGAGTCCCAGATCTGCTCCCAGAGCAGCCGGAGTAGGCCCAAGCCTCAGCCCCAGCTCATTATACCAGCAGGACAATAAGGAACTAAATTATGATAAAAGTCCCTCATCTCACTCCACATTTCAGAACGAGATCTGATCATACACAGTCCAAACAGAAATTCCATATCCTCTTATAGGAAAATGGAAATGCAACATGGAAAATTTGAGGAATAGAGTAGAGTCCTATTGGGCCAGATATTGAAATTATAATATGCATTGCAGCTTTTGATTCACAAAAAAAAAGTAGCCTAATCAGGAGAATTCCAAAGTCACCCAAAACAAAGGAAGAAAGTTCTTAAAGTTCATTTGGAAAATGGGCCCTACACCAATAGGTCACCACCTGAAAATCACTCTGATGAGGTGGCCAAGGTCAGGTTGCTAATTCCTGGAATAAGGTTTAAATCCACACGCGTCTGACGCTGTAGGTAAAGGACGGCCACTGAGTCTGACATTGGCATTATGGATATGTTAAACTAACCATTTTGAAAGTACATACATCAGACCATCCCTTGGATTCAGATACCAGGAATGAATGTTGGAAGGGCTACGACCAGTATTGAGAAACTGGAGATTTAGAGCCAGCTACCACCTGAGAACTAACCGTAAAGACCTTTGACCAAATTGTTGGGTCATCTTTCCCAGAACATCTTTATAGAGCTTGGGGAGGAGGGGAAGGAGTACAAGCTAGGTGATAGGTGAAGCGAGTCTGGGTGAGTACATGGTCGAAGAAAGCAGAGATCACAGAGGGAGCAGTGGGAGAGAAGCTCACCAAACTCCTGTCAAAGTGAAGATTTCAACTTCTTCAATGTAGGCATACCTCAAAGGGACTTCACAGTAGAATCAAAAACACAACAGATTCTGCAGATGTTGGTAATCCAAAGCAACCACACGCAAAACGCTGGAGGACCTAGGTGACTAGTGGAGTGCTGCAGGGATCTGTCCTGGGACCCCTGCTATTTGTGATCTTTATAAATGACCTGGATGTAGAGGCGGAAAGATGGGTGAGTAAGTTTGCGGATGACACGAAGATTGGAGGAGTTGTGGATGGAGCTGCAGGTTGTCGAAGGATACAAGAGGATATAGACAGGCTGCAGAGTTGGGCAGAAAAATGGCAGATGGAGTTCAGTCCGGATAAGTGTGAGGTGATGCATTTTGGAAGGACATACCAGAAGACTGAGTACAGGATTAATGGTCAGTTCTTTAAGAGTACGGATGAACAAAAGGACCTTAGAGTTCAAATCCATACATCCTTCAAGGTCGCTGGGCAGGTTGATAGGGTAGTTAAGAAGGCGTATGGGATGCTAGGCTTCATTAACAGGAGGATTGAGTTCAAGAGTAGAGAGGTCATGTTGCAACTCTACAAATCTCTGGTGAGACTGCAGTTAGAGTATTGTGTTCAATTCTGCTCACCTCATTATAGAAAGGATGTAGAAACTATGGAGAGGGTGCAGAGGAGATTTACCAGGATGTTGCCTGGATTGGAGAACAAGTCATATGAAGCAAGGTTAGCAGAGCTGGGACTTTTCTCTTTGGAGCATAGAAGAATGAGAGGGGACTTGATAGAGGTCTACAAGATTATGAGAGGCATAGATAGGGTGGATAGTCAGTACCTGTTTCCCAGGGCACCAATAGCAAACACTAGAGGGCATATGTACAAAATTAAGGGAGGGAAGTTTAGGGGAGACATTAGGGGTAAGTTTTTTACACAGAGGGTTGTGAGTGCCTGGAATGACTTGCCAGGGATGGTGGTAGAGGCTAAAACATTAGGGGTATTTAAGAGCCTCGTGGACAGGCACATGGATGAAAGAAAAATGAAGAGTTATGGGGTAGTGTGGGCTTAGTACTTTTTTTAAGGATCATATGGGTCCGCACAACATGGAGGGCTGAAGGGCCTGTACTGTGCTGTAGTGTTCTATGGTTCTATGGACCTCAGTAGGCCAGGCAGCATCTATGGAAAAGAGTAAATAGTCTACTTTTTTATTTCTATTTTTGCACTACTTATTTGATTTCTGAACTGACCTGCTTAATCCTAGTCCTACCTCAGCAACAAATGCTACACATCACCTCTTGCACTAGCACGGACTTATCTCCGACTGCTTTTTATTTTTAATTTTTCTGCATTTATGTATTTTTCAACTGTCTTGTATGATTTATGTATAATTGCTTTATAATTTACATTTTCTGTGATGCTGCTACAAGTAAGTCTTTAGTATCTCACTGAGCTTATGCACATGACAATAAACTTGCCTTGACATTGCATCAGGTCTGACTCACCACTCTATCCCGTCTTATATCGTGTTACCACTTGTTGATTATTAACTTTTCTGTTAAGGTTTTGGCTCTTTTTGTTGCATTAAAGGTGAAAACATGAGGAGTTCTACAAATGCTGGAAATCCAAAGCAATACATACAAAACGCTTGGGGAACTCAGCAGATTGGGCAGGATCTATGGAAATGAATAAACAGTTGACATTTCCGGTCGAGACCTTTCTTCAGGACCTTTCAATATAATTGAAAGTTACTATTATCATCGGATGATGTAGTGAAAGCAGACATGTGAATAACTTACGAATGAAATGTGTATCTATACACCAAATGGCCAAAGAGAACAAATTAAGCTAAATCAATGCACATGAAATGCTGGAGGAACTCAGCAGATCAGGCAGCATCTATGAAAATAAGTAAACAGTCGACCTTTCGCACCAAGGCCCTTCTTCAGGACTGAGAAGGAAGGGGGAAGATGCACGAATAAAAAGGTGGGGGTGGGGGAAGACGCCAGCTGGGAAGTCACGAACAAGAGAAAGTCTGCAAATGCTGGAAATCTGAGCAACACACACAAAATGCTGGAGGAACTCAGCAGGCCAGGCAGCATCTATGGAAAATAGTATAGTCGACGTCTCAGGCCAAGACGCCAACCGTACACTTTTCCATAGATGCTGCCTGGCCTGCTGAGCTCCTCCAGCATTTTGTGTGTGTTGCTAGCTGGAAAGTGATAGGTGAAGCCTGGTGGGTGGGAAATGTCAAAGGCTGGAGAAGAAAGAATTTGATAGGCGAGGGGAGTGGACAACCTTGCATGAGAAGAAATTGGAATTTTGTAATCTTTTCAGTTGAAACCTCCAGGCAATGATTCTTTACTGAGGCAAATCATTTAGCAATTGAGATCCTGATCCAAATGTTACTTCTCCACAAAACTGTCTGTTGACGGCCTGAAATATTAAACAATTTATTGGTGATCCAACACATTTGCACACTAATAATTTCCTGGAAAACACTGGGCTGGAGTACAGTTATGATAAATGAGACTTCCATGTCAAGCTTTCATGCCAAGTCGAACACTTCTTGGCAAGCATATATTTCTTTTTTTATTTTGCAACATTTGACTTCCAAAAAACCAAGGCTTTCTGTGATGGGTGACAAATGTAAGATTATAAATAATATTAGAAGTATTGTTTCAGTAAGGTAACTATTCTTCATCTTACGGGCTAAGCTATGAGGGAGTCATTCAGAAATTTCCATTGGGTGAGCATAGGTAGAGAATGGACAATGATACGTGGATAACCCAGCAAGATAGCCAGCTATGTTGTAACTAGATACACGGCAAGAATTTTATCCTCTGTTGCAGGAACTAAACAATATTTGCTGCTTCCAAAATTTTGTTCCATAGACATTACTATATCTCAAGTTTAGTGCATATATTAGAGAACGATTTTTTAATTATCTTCTTGCGTTTGAAATCTGAGCATTCTGTGGAATTAACTCTTTATAGTGAGGCTGCGAGGGAGTTAACATGACCACCAGCATGAAAGAAACTTGGCCGCCACTGACTTGCATCTGTGCAGGCTCACTTTAATATCTGCTTTGATGTTGTGGATAGCCTGCTTGGGAAAGGAATGCAATGGCTCTCCCCAAACTGCACTATGTTCTTTTGTAGATAGTCTCCGGGAGTCGAGGATTTCTTGTTTTCATTCCACTTCGGAGGTGTGGGAGATGCCTGTGGATAGATTCTTTCAATATATGATTGCATGTTTCGCATCAGCTACAACGCAGGGCTGACAGTAAGAGATCTTGTCCCGATGCTCATAAGGTCCCTGACAATCAATGAACGAATTAGAGATATAGATTCATAAAACACCACAGCAACAGGCTCTTCAGCCCATCTATTTCTGCTTCACAAGCTTAGTAGACACATGCGAAGAGTTAGTTATGTTTGCTTACACAATCACAAATATACACTCTCTCTTTCACAAACATGTACACACACATTCTGACCACATACGTAGAAACAGCAAGCACGATATCATTTGTCTCCTTTTTTTCTTGGAACATCCTCCTCAGAGCTCCCTTCCAAATTCTGATCCCTCCCTCCTTTAATTCCACCTTCTTCATTCTCCCACCTCTCTGCTCCCCCAAGTTCCTCCATTAGTCTTCCCCCTCCTCTGATTCTCAGCTCCATCTCAGCCCCCTCCCTATTCACTCATTTTCCTGGTCCCCTTACTGCTTCCCTTCCCTCTTAGTTCCTCTGCTCTCCCCCACCAAGTCACCCTGTGTCCTTGCCCCAATCTCTATCTGACAGCTGTTCACTCTTTCCCTAAGTAGGACTACTTCCATTCACCTTCTCCTTGACCATTGATAGATGGGGAAATTCAACTTTTTTCCAATGTCCCATACACTTGTTGTAGCAAAACTAATTACATACAATACTTAACTCAGTAAAAAAAAAATGTGATATGCATCTAAATCACCATCTCAAAAAGCATTAATAATAGCTTTAAAAAGTTCTTAAGTCCTGGCGGTAGAATTGTAAAGCCTAATGGCATTGGGGAGTATTGACCTCTTCATCCTGTCTGAGGAGCATTGCATCGATAGTAACCTGTCGCTGAAACTGCTTCTCTGTCTCAGGATGGTGCTATGTAGAGGATGTTCAGAGTTATCCATAATTGACCGTAGCCTACTCAGCGCCCTTCGCTCAGCTACCGATGTTAAACTCTCCAGTACTATGCCCACGACAGAGCCCGCCTTCCTTACCAGCTTATTAAGACGTGAGGCGTCCCTCTTCTTAATGCTTCCTCCCCAACACGCCAACATTGTCCTCCCCTTCATCCAAATCCAAATCCAGGTCTTCCCAAACTCCGTCCCAGAAAACCCAGGGACAGTCTACGGCCAGGAGCTTGGTAGCGCCCAGTATCCTTGGAGTGTCGACGCATACAAACAGACTGGAGGAACGCAGCAGGTCGGGCAGCATCCGTTGAAACGAGCAGTCAATGGATGCTGCCTGGCCTGCTGAGTTCCTCCAGCGTGTTTGTACGTGTTGATCTGACCACAGCATCTGCAGTGTACTTTGTGTTTGTTATCCTTGGATCAATGGATCTGTGAGCAGGTTAGGGGCCCTTGTGCTTGCTTTCCCAGCTGATCAAGGCCAATAGGTCCCAGAAGTATCTCACTTGGGGCCAGACTATCACTGACTGCCAACAGCCAAAACTGCTCATTCAGTAGAATTATGACTTCTGGCCCAGCATGTGGAGCCTTACTCAGTGAGGACTCCAAATCTTTCCTTAGATGTATGAATAACCCTACTACTACACTGTGTGCACACCTGTAAGACTGCAATGCGTAAGAAAAAAAAGGACTTAAAGAAGAAATAGACTATGCGATGAAATCTAGAGTCAAAAACAAACTACAGGAGGAACACAACAGGTTAGACCGCATCTGTAGAGGGAAATGGATGACTGATGTTCCATATCGAGACCCTTCATCTGGACTGAAAGGGTAGAAGGGAGAGAGCTGGTAGGAAAAAAAAGTGAGGTGGAGAGCTGGGGGAAGAGCTGGCAAGTAAAAGATGGATCCAGGTGAGGAGGGAAGATTGGCAGGTGCAGCCAGGTGAGAGCAGAGAAGGGTGGTATCAGAGACAGAGGCTTGGAGAAGGTGAAGACAACAAAGGGCTGCAGATAATGGAATCTGATAGGAAGGGAAGATGGAGCAGGGAACCAAGTGGAGTGGGCAGATTGGAACAGTGGGGAGAGGGGACCCAGTGAGAGGAATGGTAAGAAATAATTTATATTTATATTATTCTTTTAATGACTGTATGCTATTCCACACACTTTACAGCCAATTAGAATATAGTACATATAGAATGTACAGCAGAACTAATTAAAACAGTAATTAATGCCTAAATAACCTAATCTTCTTTCACTGCATAATGTCCATATCCCTCCATTCTCTGCACATTCAGATACCTATCTAAGAGCCTTGTTAGTGCCTCTACCATCAAACCTGGTAGTGCATCCAGGCACCCATCAAACTCCCCCATGCATTTCCTTTGAACTTGCTTTCTTTCACTTTAAATGCATACCCTCTAGTATTGACATTTCAATCCTGGGGAACAGGTACTGGCTGTTCACTCAGGCTATGCCTTTCATAATCTTAACTGTCTTTAAGATCTCCCGTCAGCCTTTGCCAGTCCAGAGAAAACAACACAAGCTTATCCAACTTCTTACAGCACATCCAGTCAGCACCCTGATAAAACTCTTCTGCACCCTCTCCAAAGCCTCATATCCTTCCGTCTCTCCTAATGGGACAACCAGAATTAAGTGCAATGGTCTGGATGTGACTTAGTAGAGTTTCATAAAGCTGCAACAGAACTTCCTGATTCATGAACTCTGTGTTCCAGCTGATCAAGACCAGCATGCAATATGCTTTCCTTACCATTGTATCAACCTCTGCAGCCAATTAGTTATCTTTTTACTGAAAGCAGCAAACATACCAACCAATTAGCACACAGAAATATGAGGAACTAAAATATTAAACACTACAATGTTTAGAAGTAGTCTGTCAGGGAAATTCTTCAAATAAATAATTTCCATCTGAAACTGAAAGAACAGGTGCCTCTTAATTCCATGGGCAACATATCTGACACTGCAGTGTGAATCAGTTGAGTCAAGTATGATGTTCTTCTAAGGGGATTACCTTAATGGAGGATGCCTGTGCGTGACTTTTTTAAAGTGGGGAGGCTGATCCATGGACGGTCTTTGACAGATCGGGTTCAGGGTCCAGTGGCATGGAGTGCAAGGTGACTGGAGGAGCCTTCACTGCTGCAGCCTTCCCCCACCTCTGCTTCCATTGTGATGTGTCGTCACCTTCTGCCAGCTCCACCACTGAGGTCTTGGTTGGATCGCTCTTTGTCTGGAACCTCCCCCTTGACCGTACCAGCATGGGTGACCCCAACAGGAGTTAAGCGGCGCCAGAGAGTTAAACTCCAGATGATATCACTCTCAGTATCTGGGGAACTCAGATGCCTCCCCATCTCGGAGGGGTCTGACACTGGACGTTCCCTCAGTGCTGTAGTGAAGAGCCAGCTTTGAGAAGTATCTGGAGTGGAGTTTCAGCCTAGATCAGGCATTTATGTCATAGACCAAATCCATTAAGCTAAGTGTCTGTAGACCCCAGGTTAGGTACCCCTGGTCTAGAGCTTTAAGACTAAGTTGCAGGAGGATAACCATTCAACCAATCTGTCAATGAATACATTGTAAATGATTTTATTAATTAATTACATGACCTCTAATGCTATAGGGCATGCACTTAAAATGAAAGGAGAAAAATTCAAAGCAGATGTGTGAGGCAACATTTACACATGGAGTATTAGGTGCTTAGAATGTGCTGCCAGGGGTGATAGTGGATGTGATAGAGATGCTTAAGAACTTTGTAGCAAAGCACAGAAATGTTCAGAGAATGGAGGGGTGTGAACATGGACGTGGTGCAGGTAGACAAGATTAGATTAGTTAGGTGCTTAATTACAGGTTTACTTAATTTGGCACAATATCATGAGCTGAAGAGCCAACTTCTGTGCTTGTCCAACTTCTTGAACAAGCTGAGTGTCCTTGAGCAAATCCAGGCCCACATTTTTGACACACTTCTTCCCTCAAGGAGAAGCCAGGTCCAGAAACATTGATAAAGAACAAAAATCAAAGTCAAAATATACCCCACTGAAAGAGTTAACACTTTAATATATACTCGGTCCTTCTTTATTAGGTACACCTGCTCATTAATGGTAATATCTAGTCAGCCAATCATGTGGCAGCAACTCAGTGCATAAAAGCATGCAGACGTGGTCAAGAGGTTCAGTTGTTGTTCAGACCAAACATCAGAACGGGGAAAGAAGTGTGATCTAGGTGACTTTGACCCTGTTGATTAACACCCTGCCAGACAGGGTGATTTGAGTATCTCAGAAACTGTTGGTCTCCTGGGATTTTCTAGAGTTTACAGAGAATGGTGTAACAGTCCGGTCCACTGACTCATTGTTTCTGTTGATTTCCTTTTCCCTGTGTTTTGCCTGGCTCCGTGATTGAGGCACCCGATCCTCATTCGAACCGGCAGCGTAAAGATTCTGACTTGCATCTACTCGCCGCTGGGTCGTCACCGTAGCCAGTGTGGCTATGCTCATCCCGGGGCAGCCAAGAATCGTGGACTCTAAGCTGCTTCGGTGCCTATGGCTGCTTAGTGAATTCAGTCGTTTTTGTGTCCAGCTGAGTTGCCGGCCGTTTTGCCACTACTCCGAGCTAAGATGTGAATTCTGTCGTTTTCATGTCCGGCTGAGATTTGCTGGCCGATTGTCGCCACTTTGAGCCGCCAAGAATAAGGGACCGTCTTCATGAGCTTCTCCATGTCGAGATACAAATGGACTGTCATTGTTTGATTTCTGTCATCTCGTTTCCAGCTGCTCCTCCTCCAGCTAGATACGAATCGTCTGTCTTAGTTTGGTGTTGTCATCTCTGTGTTCCAAGTTCCAGGCTCCGTGTTTCGGGTCCAGGCTCCAAGTCCAAGTCCAGTCGAGGTCCTGGTTTTGAGTTCCAAGTCAAGTCCAAGTGCTGGCTCCGAATCCAAGTCTAGTCCAAGTCCATCTCCGTATCAAGTCTCCGTGCCTGTGTCCTGCACTTGGGTCCGCTTCCCGCCACTCATTGCAACAAATGGGGTGAAAAAGAAAAAAAAACATCCAGTTACTGGTAGTTCTATGGGCAAAAATGTGGGAGGTCAGAGAGGTCAGACTGGTTCAAGTTGACAGGAAGGTGACAGTAACTCAAATAATTACGTGTCACAATGCAGAAGCACATCTCTAAATGCACAACACATCGAACCTTGAACTGGATGAGCCATAGCAACAGAAGGCCACACCAGATTCCACCACTGTACCCAATAAAGTGGCCACCGAGGGCAGTTTCAAAGGGCATTTATTCAGACCTTTTACAGAGAGTAAAAATGGCATTAAAGTTGGAAACCAAGACTTTAACTAAATTAATTCTGTGGCCCGAGTCAAAAAGTAAAACTTTGAAGATTTTATGACAAGAACTTCGCTAACGGTTTCATGGCCGACTGCTGCAAATCAGGACACATCGTTTCATAACAAATCAGTCATGCACTTGAAAGGAAATGATCTTGAGCTATGTGATTCGGTGCAGCCAGTTAATCAAAATCATAGCCTTTGACTATTTGTATTCAAAATGGTACCCCTTCGTGCAATCATATTTGATATTTTCTTAAGATGGTCATCGCTTCTAACTTCCCCTGGTTACTGGAGACTGTGGTTTATTTTCCTTTGCTGGCTCCCAGCCCATGTTTATTCAGCTGTGAGCCCAGATTCCGATTCCCTGACCCCAGCCCTCCTTGAAATCACCAACGGCGGGTTTTTCTCTCACAGCAAACATCAGGGAGCAACCTCTCCCTTTCATACATCTCCTTTATCTCACTTCTGCCCTCCAGTAACTGGTTTCAATTATGTCGGGTGATTCACGTCTGCTGTGTAAATGTGGGCTGGGTCCTATTTCTCCTCGTCTCTGTCCATCCTCCATTGGAGTGCAGGCTCTTTGATGTTTTTTGCCGTACAAAGGCCTTGCGCTGTTATCTTTGAAGTTACACAAACCGCCTCATTTCTGGATGGCTGCTATTTGTTGAAATGTAGAGAAACACCACCTCAGAGCCCTCACATTTTGATCATCAGGAATGCTGGTGAGCAAGATACACTTACTTATACCTTTAACTTGTGATTTGTTCCAAAATAGTACATGACGATTAAAAATTTAATTGATAGGGCAGCATTGTTGTTTACTGTAACACAATTATAACACCAGCAGCCCAGGTTGAATTCTGCTGCTGTCAGTAAGAAGCTTGTACATTCTCCGTGACTGCGTGGATTTCCACCAGGTGCTCCAGTTTCCTCCCACATTCCTTAGATGTAGGGGTTTCTCTTATGTCTTGTAACTTCAAAGCATTAAACTAATTCAAAGGAAGACACAGGAGTACGAAATGTGAGTCTAACTTCGTGCTGAAACTGGAGAGGGTTCAAAGGAGGTTCACGAAAATGATTCCAGGATTGAATGGCTTGTCATATGAAGAGTGTTTGATGGCTCTGGGCCTGTATTCACTAGGATTCAGAAGAATGAGGGGTGACCTTATTGAAACCTATCTAATGGTATGATAGAGTGAATGTGGAGAGGATGTTTCCTATGGTGGGAGAGTCAAAGACCAGAGGACACAGCCTCAGAGTACTGGGCGTCCTTTTAGAATGGAGATGAGGAGGAATTTCTTTAGCCAGAGAGTGGTGAATCAATGGAATTCTTTGCCACAGGCAGCTGTGGAGGCCAAATCTTTATGTATATTTAAGGCAGAGGTTGATAGGTTTTTGATTGGTCAGGGCATGAAGGTATACAGGGAAAAGGGAGGATACTGGGCTGAGAAGGAAAATGGATGACCATGACCCATCAAGTCTGCTCCGCCATTTTATTGTGGCTGATTCAATTTCTGTCTCAGTCCCAATCTCCTGCCTTCAGAAGGTATAAGACCAAATGACCATAAGATATAGGAGCAGAATTAGGCCATTTGGCCCATTGAGTCTGCTCTACTGTTTGCTTCTATATCTTATGATCTTTACTTTAAGAGAGGCGCACACATATCATGTGGTAGCGTGATGATGTATCCAGTTAATGTATTTATACATACAATTCGTAATGAATCATTTAAACAAACAGCAATGCTTAATGAACCTAAACACACACACACACACACACACACACACACACATATAGATATATATATAGATAATTATTAAAAACACAACAGTTAGTAGGTCACATGGATCGAATCGGGTGTTGTGGGCTTACTGAACATGTAACATACAGGGCCTGTGGACATGCTGTATCACCAAATTTTAAGGATTAGCTTTTTCTGTCACATGAACAACAAAAGATTGTAACATACAGTGAAATGCTTCACTTGCAACAACGACTAACCCGGTTCAAGGATGTGCTGGGGGCATTCCACAAGTATCACCATGATTTCAGCGCCCACAGAGCATGCCCACAACTTACCAACCCTAACCCACACGTCTTTGGGATACGGGAGGTAACCGGAACTCTGAGGAAACCTGCAGGGTCACTGGCAGAATGTAGAAACTCCTTACAAGACAGCGGCAGGAGATGAAGCCCCGATCTTATGCTGCTGGCATTGAAAAGCATTGCACTAACTGCAATGCTACCGTGCCACAGGCTGCCCCAAAGTTCAGAGTTCGGAGTTCAATTCCAGTGCCGTTCTGTAAGGAGTCTGCACGTCCTCCCCGTGGATTGCATGGGTTTCCCCCAAGTTCTCCCGTTTCCACCCACAGTCCAAAGACATAGCGGGTAGATTAATTGGTCATTATAAGTCATCCTGTGATTAGGTTTGGGTTAAATGTGTTTGTTGGGTGTTGCTGAGGTGGCATTGTTCAAGAGCTAGAAGGGCCTACTCCATGCTGTGTTGCTAAAAAAAAAAATTCTGCGGAAAGATAAATAAACCACCAGCACTGTCCTCAACAGGGCCAACATGTCGAACTTCGAGGTCACCGTTACACTCAGAGACACAGGAGGCTGCAGATTTTGGAATCTGAGGCAACGATGAAGGGTCGCAGCCCAAAATACCGACTGTACTCTTTTCCATAGATGCTGCCTGGCCTGCTGAGTTCCTCCAGCATTTTGTGTGTGTGTGACAACAAACAACCATCTGCTAGTAGAATTCAGACAGCCAAGCAGCTTCTGAGGACAGAAAAGAATTGTCAACATTTCAGGTCAAAACCATACATCATGACAGGTGCTACACACACGAAACGCTGGAGGATCTCAGCAGGCCAGGCAGCATCCATGGAAATGAATAAACAGTCGATGTTTCAGACCAAAGCCCTTCTTCGGGACTAAAAAAGAAGAAGGAAGGTACTAGGGTAAAACGATGGGGGGAGGGGAAGAAGGCGAGCTGGAGGATGATTGGTGAAGCCAGATGGGTGGGGAAGGTAAAGGGCCGAAGAAGAAGGAGTCTGATCGGAGAGGAGAGGGGACCGTAGGAGACGGGAAAGGAGGAGCGGCCCCAGGAGGAACTAATAGGCAGAAGAAAAGAGGTAAAAGTCCAGTGTGGGGAATAGAAGAAGAGGGAAGAGGTGTGCTAGGGTGTTAAACTCAGTCGTCTCCATCGTGTGCACACACCCAACATGAAATTCCCAAAACCAACACTACTCAGAGTCTGTTCTGTGAAGTTCTGGTTATGCAGCCACTGACACCGTGGCAGGCAATCTCTGAAGAGTATAGGTAACTGCTGGGGTCACCTGTCTTGTAAAGACACTGCCCAGAAGAAGGCAATGGTAAACCACTTCTGTAGAAAAATTTGCCAAGAGCTATCATGGTCAATGAAAGTCTATGATCGCCCACATCATGTGACATGACACATAATGAATGAACAAACAATTCAAAGTTATGTGGAGAAGATAGGAGAATGGCGTTGAGAGGGAAAATAAATCACCCATGGTTGCATCGTGGACTGACTCAGTGGGCTGAAGGACCCAATTCTTCTCCTATGTCTTATGGTGCTTTCTAAGGAGAGAAAGAATCTAATAGACACGAATAAAAGAAAATGACATAGAGTCCGTTTGCTTGTTGAATGCTACAGCTTTTAGTGGAGAAGCTTGTTCTCACTCTGATATCGGCCTGAGCTGAATTATCAGCACAGCAGCAATGTGACAGCATGTGCCTCTAACCTTGAAGAAAGCTGCCTACACAATCTGGTAATTGCTGAGTGATGAAACACCACTCCCGGTACTTCCCAGTGGATTTTATTCCCATATAAACTGTAGGGAATTGCTCTTGTCCGGCAACCATCAGCAAGCAGTGAATCACACTGAAGAATTCAGGAAGACCACAAAGATCAAAAGAAAAAGTACAACTGTAACGGAACTGTTTATTTATTTATTGAGATACAACACGGAATAGGCCTTTCTGGCCCTTCGAGCTGTGCCGCCCTGCTATCCCCCGATTTAATCCTAGCCCAACCATGGGGCAATTTACAATGGCCAATTAACCTGCTAACTGGACTGCAGGAGGAAACGAGAGCACCTGGAGGAAACCCACATGGTCACGGAAAGAGCATGCAAGCCGTTTCTAGTAAACAGATGTGAAGGGACTGGAGCATGAATTTCAGTTAAGAGGAAGCTGAATATTAAATTCTGTTTTGTGTAAATGAAAATCCACAAACACAAAATCAGTTTTCAGGGTCAGTAAATGTGACTTGTTGCAATTCGAAAAATGTTAATCACTTCCCTCAAAGAAAATTTTCAATATTTTTTGTGTTCAACAAAGAAAATAGTTTGCTAAAATGATTGAAGGTCATCTTAATTTGTTTTGATGAAGATTCCAGCAACATTCACTCCCTTTGAGGCCCAGATAATCTGGATTCCAAAAACACAAGAGATACTACAGATGCTAGAAATCTTGAGCAACACACACAAAATGCTGCAGGAACTCAGCAAGTCAGACAGCATCTGTAGAGAAGAACATACAGTCGACATTTAAGGTAAAGGCCCTTATCTCCCCTCTGCATATGCCAGAAATGTCGAAAACCCATGATTGGTGCGTCCTGGAGTCAACGTTCAGAGGTTGGTGAACTCAAAAGGGCAAAGCAAAAGGTTTGATATCATTGGCACATGCTGTTTTGCATTAGCAGTACAGGGCAATACATACAAAACCTATAAGTTAGAGTAGGGTCCTAAAAAGCCAGCTGAATGGGAAGAACAAGATCAGAGCCATCAACACATTCACCCTACCAGTCATCAGATACCCAGCTGCAAACGAACTGGAAGCTGCTGACGTTAAGACCCGGAAACTACTAACAATACATGGAGGATTCCATCCAAAGTCCAACGTTGAGTGACTGTATACCTGCAGGAATAAAAGAGGACAGGGACTTGGAAGTGTCAAGGCCACAGTCCTGGAAGAACTGTGAAACATCCATGAGTATGTCAAGAAGATGACCCTCAAGGACGATCCGCCAGGAGAATACCTCAGACAGCAGGCAGGGATCTGGAAGTGGAAGTGGGTGAAGCAGAGCCAGAGGAGCAGAGGCCATGGCAGGACAAGCCTCTGCACGGGATGTACCATCGCCAGATATCAGAGATGGCTGGAAATGGCAGGGCTGAGGGACAGCACAGAGCTGCTGCTAATGGCTGCACAAGAACGGGCACTGTTCACAAGAGCGACAGAAGCAGGGGTCTATCACAGCAGACTGTGCAAGGAATCCACTGAAACCATCCAGCATATAGTAGCAGGGTGCAAGGTGCAGGCAGGGACTGCATACGTTGAATGGTACAGCCAAATTGCTGGAATTGTGTACAGGAACATCTGCACTTTGTATGGATTGGACTCTCCCAAAGCTAAATGGGGAACACCCAAGAAGGTAGTGGAAAACGACAGAGCTAAGATCCTGTGGGACTTACAAATACAGACCGATAAGCAGGTACTGGCCAACCCACCAGACAAAGTAATACTGGACAAGGAACATAAAAAAGCAACATTAATAGATGTGGCAACCCTGAATGACAGTAACATCAAGAAGAAAGATTACGAGAAGCTGGAGAAACACCAGGGCTTGAAAGAGCAGATACAGAGGATGTGGAAGGTTAAAAGCCAGAGTGATCTTGGTGGTGATAGGAGCACTTGGACTGGAAGAGTGGCCCCAACAAATCCCGGGAACAACATCCGAGATCTCGGTCCAGAAGAGCACACTACTAAGTACAGCAAGGAAACTGCACCGAACCCTCAATCTCCCAGACCTCTGGTCGAGGATGCAAGATTGAAGGAAAAATACACATTCACACCATCCAAAAGGGGTGAGAAAAAAATATATATGTTTACAGTACTGTGCAGAAGTTTCAGACACATATAGATAGTCAGGGTGCCTAACACTTTTTCACAGTACTGTGTTTGTCAATGTGAAGCAGAGAACAAGTTTGTGAATCTGGGTGGAGCAAAGAATCTTGGGAATGGCAAGGGTGGAGCGTCACAGAAGGGGTGTGGAACAGATGGCAGAGAAGGAGTGCCAGGGGTACGGGTGCAGTCACAACCATCCCCGAGTCACAAGGCAAGGTAATTTGATTCCAAGCAATTGGTTTATCGATCGTTACTGTATGTCTCTCTGGTGCTTCTCATTCCCTACCCTCTCCCTTCTCCTTTTCCCAATCATGATTCCCCTCTCCCTGCCCCATTCCCACCCTCAGTCCACAGTAGAGACCCATATCAGAATCAGGTTTATCTTCACCCTCTGCGTGAAAAAGAGAGCCAAAAAGTGGTGAGGAGGTGTTCAAGGGAAGAAGCTGTTCCTTAAGCATCAAGTCTGTGTCTTCATGCTGCTGTACCTCTTCCCCGATGGTTGTAATGAGCCAAGGGCATGTCCAGCTGGGTGATGATGGATGCCGCCTTTTCAAGAAATTCTTTTGAAAATGTCTTCGATGCTGGGGAGGATAGTGCCCATGATGGAGCTGGCTGAGTTATAGATATTTAATAAATCAATTATTTGCTGATTCCCTTCACGTGAGAGTTTACTGGCCTTAAACAGACAACTGCATTTCTTCATTGCAACAACAATGCCAATTGAAAGAACTTAAATCAACACGTACAAACAAGCTGAATGAACTCAGCAGGTCGGGCAGCATCTGTTGAAATGAGCAGACAACGTTTCGGGCCGAGACCCTTCGTCAGGAACGTCCAAAACGTTACTGCTCGTTTCAACGGATGCTGCCCGACCTGCTGAGTTCATCCAGCTTGTTTGTACATGTTGATTTGACCACAGCATCTGCAGTGTACTTTGTGAAAGAACTTAAAATTGTGAGTACATGAATTTTTCTACTCATTGGGAAAGCTTACTAATCAAAGCCTGAGGTGCCTAGATTGGTAACTAAATGAATGAGGATCATGTAGATCTTGTCCTTTGAATCTGCTACAGTTTTCCAAATGTTATGACTGACCGAAAGTGCAGCTATGTTTACCCCTGGCCGTATCAAAATTCTCTTGGCTTACAAAATTCCTGTCTACCCCACTCTTTAATCTTCAAAGAATCCACTGTTTTTTTTAGTGCAAAGAGGGCGGTGTAGTGGCAAGCAGATAGTGTTGTGGTCTCATAACTCCCTTGACCCAGATTCAACCCTGACCTTTGATGCTACTTGCGTAGTAAGCAAGTTCTCTCTGTTTCTCCCTGACGTGCTCGTTTACTCCCACATCTGGTTCATAGATTGGTTACTCTAAACTGTCCCTAGTGTGGGAAAGTAAGAGTGGAGTTTATGGTCCTCTGAAAGAGAATAGGTTGCAGAGAGGTAAGTGGGAGAATAGGATTAATGGTAGTTCTTTGTTGTGTTATTTATAATAAATAATATTTATTTCTCCATAGTGTCATAGAGTACTACAAGATAGAGACAGGCCCTTCAGCCCATCTAGTCAATACCAAACTATTAAGATGCCTAGTCCTATTGATCAACACTCTGACCATGGCCCTCCATAACCCTCCCATCCATGTACATATCCAAACTTCTCTTTAATTTTGAAATTGAAACCGCATCCACCACTTGCAGCTGATTCCACACTCTCATTGCTCTCTCAGTGAAGAAGCTCCCCCTCATATTTCCCTTAAACATTTCACCTTTCACCCTTGACTCATGACCTCTAGTTCTAGTCACACCCAAACTCAGTAGAAAAAGCCTACTTGCATTTACCCTATCAAAACCCCTCATTATTTTGTATATCTCTATCAAATCTCCCCTCATTCTCCTAGATTCTAGGGAATAAAGTCCTAACCTAAGTTCTGGCAACATCTTTGTAAACTTTCTCTGCACACTTTCAATCTTATTCATAACTTTCCTGTAGATAGCCGATCAGAGCTGGACACAAAAATCCAAATTAGGCCTCACCAATATCTTATACAACTTCAACATAACATCCCAACTCCTGAACTCAATACATTGATTTATGAAGGCCAATGTGCCAGGATCTCTCTTTACAGCTCTATGTACCTGTAACACCACTTTCAAATAATTATGGATCTGCATTCCCAGATCCCTCTATTCAAATGCACTCCTCAGTGCCCTACCACTCACCTTGTAAGTCCTATATTGGTTGGTCCTCTCAAAGTGCTACACCTCACACTTGTCTGCATTAAACTCCATTTACCATTTTTCAGCCAATTTCACCAGCTGGTCCTGATCCTGCTGCAAGCTTTGATAGTCTTCCTCTCTGTGCACTATACCCCCAATCTTGATGTCATCCAAAAATTTGCTGTTTCAGTTTACGACCTTAACATCCAGATCCTTGATATAGATTGCAACCAACAATGGCCCTAGAACAGATGCCTCTGGTACACCACTAGTCACAGGCTTCCAATCCACAGCCACTACTTTGATAACCATCTATTACCACTCTTTGGCTTCTCCTTTGAAAATAGTGTTTAATCCAATTTGCTACATCATCCTGAATACCAAGGGACTGAACCTTCTTCACCAGTCTCCTATGTGGGATCTTGTCAAAGGCCTTGAGCAAGTCCATGCAGAGAATATACACTGCCTTATCTTCATCAACTTCCCTAGCCACTTGCTCAAAAAAATCTATAAGATTGGTTAGACATGATCTGTCACACACAAAGCCATGTTGACTATCCTTAATCAGTTCCTGTCTACCCAAATACTCATATATCTGATCCATTAGAATACTTTCCACTAACTTACCCACTATTGATGACAAGCTCACTGGCCTATAATTTCCCATCTTATTCTTAGAATAATGAACAACATTAGCTTTCCTCCAATCCTCTGGCACCTCACTTGTGGCTAAGGATGTTTTAAATATCTCTGCTGGAAACCCTGCAATTTCTGCACTAGCGTCTCACAGGATCTGAAAGAACACCTTGTCAGGCCCTGGAGGTTTATCCACCCTAAGTCACCTCAAGACAACGATACAGGGTCCATGACCTCACTGCTGTTTTACCTCGCTTCTAGAAAGTCTGTATCAGTCTCTGGAATAAATACAGATGCAAAAATCCATTTACAATCTCCCCATCTCTTTCAGCTCCATGCATACGTAACCCTCAGGTTTGAAAGTGTTTGTCTCGGGAAGACAGCCTCTGAGCCAAACTGAGAAATCTCGTTTGTGCCGATGATGTGTTGCCCGATTACAAATCCGAACCGCAAAATACCAGACAGTGCAATTATCAGACATATGCAATTGAACGATTGAACTTTATAAATCTTAATCTGACTATTGGGTTAGTAAAGAAAGTAAAAATAAGAGTTCCCATTTTATTGAAACTGTCTAATGTGCACATTGGAGCACACGCTTCCGTCTATTCGTTCCTCATCGACCTCCTCCGAGCGTCGCTGACCTTCAGACCCTAGCTCCTAGTCCACTCTGTCCGGCGGTCTACCAACTCTCTCCACTCGCATCTTCTCTCTTCATCTGTCGCCGACAAAAGACTGTGAAATCCCTTCTCTCAGACCCACAAGAAAGAAACAAAATGCCTCTCATTGGATGGCGCACATTACAAAACCCCCCGTTATCTCCAGTCATAAACTAAACACTGCTGCTAACAGAGAAACCATTACATTAGCAGTGAAACATTACAGAGAGGCCATTACATTAGCAGTGAAACCTTACAGCACGATAAACATAGATGACCACTCTGATCTTCAGGAGGATCACTTCTATCCCTTGCTATTCATTTGCTCTTAATATATCTATAGAAGCCCTTAAGATTCTCTTTCACCTTGTCTGCTAGCAATCTCATGCCTTCTTTTAGTCATCCTGATTTCTTTTTTAAATGTTCTTTTGCATTTCTTACACTCCTCAAGCACCTCATTTGTTCCTTCCTGACTGTACCTGCAATACATCTCGTTCTTCTCAACCAGGGCCTCAATGCCTCTCAGAAATCTAGGATCCTTAAACCTGTCATCCTTGCATTTTCTTCTGACCAGAGCATACAAACCCAAAGCTCTCAAAATTCTATTTTTAACGTCTTCCTACTTACCAAGCACACCTTTGCTGGAAAACAACGTTTCAATTAAATTTTACCAGATCATTTCTCTGGTACCATCAAAATTTTAGAATCTCAAACTGAGGGCTGGACCTGACCTTCTCCATAATTATCTTTAAACAAATGGCATTATGATCACAAGAAGCAAAGTATTCCCCTACACAAGCTTCTGCCACCTATTCTGCCTCATTCCCTAATAGGAGATCTAATATTGCTAGATCCATGCCCTAAGCTCATCCACCTTTCCTAAAATACCCTTTGTATTGAAACATACACAACACAGAACATTAATCCCACCGTGCTCAACCTTTTGATTGCTGACTTTGTAGCCTTACCGAGATCAATACATGAAACAAGTACAACATGTACAATTGAAACATCAAAATACTTCGTGAAATGCATTGTTTGCATCAAATCATCACAACAGCAGTCGTCTGGGTTGACATAGTCAGAGTAGTGATCTGAAAGCTTTAGCCCGTCAGGGCTTCAACCCATCCCGGACAGTATGTTGCCTCCCAAGTGCCAGGGTCTAGGATATCTCAGATCAAGTCCTTAATGATCTTAAGTGGGAGGGTCAACAACTAGAAGTCGTGGTCCATGTAGGTACCAATGTATGGGTAGGATGAGTGATGAAGTTCTGCATAGGGAGCTCAGGGAGTTGATACTGAGTTAAAGGACAGGACATCCAGGGTTGCGATCTCAGGATTGCTACCCGAGCCCTGCACTAGTGGCACCAGAACTAGAAAGATTATAGAGTTTAATACATGGCTAAGGAGGTGGTGAGGGAGGGAAGGAAGGGATAAGATGTTTGGATCATTGGGCTCTCCTTCAGGGAAGGCAGGGCCTTTACAGGGGGACGACTTGCTCCTGAACTGAAGGGGGGGACTAACATCCTAGTTGGAAGGTTTGTTAATGCTGCACGGCATGGGGAGGGGAGGATTAAACCAGAATTGCAGGGGGATGAGAACTAGAGTGCCAAAACAGTTAGTGGAGGTGATGTGGAGGCAGATGTTGGTAAGACCATAGACAAAGTTAGGAATCAAAAGGTGAAACTAGTGTCCTGAGCTGTCTATAATTCAATGCAACAGGTGTCGTAGGAAAAGCGGTTTACAAACAGAGCCAATGTGTAGAGAGGAGAGGCTGTTGATAGGGCAGTATTACAGTCAACAGGATGAGTCGCAATGTAAAAGGTAATCAGAATTGAAAAGGGTGAATTCAGGACTGAAGGTGTAATATTTGTATGTGTGCAGTATAAGGAATAAGGTCGATAAACTTGCAGCACAGTTGCAGATTGGCAGGTGTAATGTTGTAGGCACCACAGAATCATGAAGCAGAATCCTTACTTGGAGGATTGTCAGCAGTGTTGGGCCCCTTATCTTAGAAAGGATGTGCTGAAACTGGGGAGCATTCAAAAGAGGTTCACAGAAATGACTCCAGGATTGAATGGCTTGTCATATAAAGAGTGCCTGATGGCTGTGGGCCTGTAATCAGTGGAATTCAGAAGAATGAGGGGTGACCTCATTGAAGCCTATCAAATGGCGAAAGGCCTTGATAGAGTGGTTGTGGAGAGGATGTCTCCTACAGTGGGAGAGTCTAAGACCAGAGGACACAGCTTCAGAGCGGAGGTGTATCCTTTTAGAATGTAGATGATGAGGAATTTCTTTAGCCAGATGGTGCTGAATATGCGGAATTCTTTGCAACAGGCAACTATGGAGGCCAAGTCTTTATGTGGTATGAAGAGTTACAGGGAGAAGGTAGGAGACTGGGGCTGAGAGGAAAATTGGATCAGCCATGATGAAATGGTGGAGCAGGCTCAATGGGCCAAATGGTCTAATACTGCTCCAATATCTTGTGGTCTTTATGGTCTAAATCAAATCAGCAAGGATTGTCTGGACAGTCCTTAAGTGTTACCACATTTCTGGCACCAACGTAGCACGCCCATAACTAACTAATCCTAAACTTATGTCTTAGTAATGTGGCAGGGAACCGGATCACCTGGAAAAAACCCAAACAGTCATGGGGAGAACGTACAAACTCCGTACAGCCAGCAGCGGGAATTCAACCACAAATGGTGATCGCTGGCGATGTATCATGTTATGCTAACCACAACTCTACTGTGCCAGCCTGACGCCATATGAAAGTATGGAAAATTGATTCTGGTTTTTATACAACCTTAAAACATAGGGGTTGAATTAGGCCATTTGGCCCATCGATCTGCTCCACCATTCCATCATGGCTGATTTATTATCTCTATCAACCTCATTCTCCTACCTTCTCTCCGTAACCTTTGATATCCTTACTAATCAACCTCCACTTTAAGTGCACCCAATGAATACGGTATATGAGGGAAAGTCCCTTCTGATTTCACTCTTAAATCTACTTTTCAATGCGTAATTACTGCGTTGAAGAATTTAGCATCAGTAACGATAGTATCTCCTTAACAGTCCTAGGATATCTCTTCAATGTCGTAACCAAGAAGGTCAGATTATTCCTCACTCTGCTGTGTATACGAGAAGTGAGGCTGAGGAGTCAAGCTTGAGAACATTGTGATGGCACCTGTAAAAAAAAACACTCTTCAAAGTCCTAGAGTAAACTGACACACCATCACATCAGTGTGGGAGATAGTTCTGTACGTTAAAATATCCTGAAGGAAATCAGAATAATAATCAGAACATTTCTGGGTAGTTGTTAAATATGGTGAATGAAAATATGATTCATATTTGAAAAACAAATATGTCAATTAGAATACCAATCATTTCCTCATCAAAACAGTGCTACATAAACTGTGAATATTTTGTCTGAGGTGCCATCTGAACAGCAGATAGAATGAAGCTGCAGCAACAACCACCAAAGCATAACTATGTAATATTTTAGCATGCAGCAAATGAAGTCCTACGTCCTAGTGAGTCACAGTGCCATGGGTGTTGAGATGATTCGACTCCGTGCTGTTACACTCAGCCAGGTGCTGACTTATTATGACTTGATCAGGTTTCATTTATTCAACTGGAGTTTTTTTGCGACAGTTCTCCAATTTCCCGAAGCAAAACGAAGCCTTGAACTTTCACACGCTCAGGGCATTTCCAGGCTTTGAACAGTCATTTAAGTACTTTTGCGTTTAAGTCACTATCGTCAACGTTGTTATGTAGGAAGTGGCTTCTTCAGAAGATGAGAAGAAACCACAGAAATGCATTACAAATAGTTTGGGAAGCTAATTCTTAACAGTTTACAATTTTGATCTTCTGTCACATTGCTTTTTCTAATTAAAGATACCTTTTTTCTCATTGTTGCTTTCTCCCAAGGGTTCTTACTCCTGCCGTGACATTACACCATAGGTGCAAGCTTTGCTCTAGTGACCTTTCGCCCATGATACTTTTTTCTCAGCAGTCTTCTGGGCCATGGCAGTGATCACAGTAAATCTAAACCTGGCTCTCAGCTGAAGGGATCTCAGCAGGAGGAATCCCTGGATGGTGAATAGGAGCAGTATTCCCATCTGTTTTCCCTTTCCTCTCCCTGGTTCATGAGCGCGGAGCCCATCTGCGACTCCATGGGTAGCATTCTGACTCTGCGTCAGTAGGAATTTAATTCAGCAAGATCCATGCAAAATGTTAGGGCACACTCCTGAACCAGTGTGGATCACGTCACTCACCTCAACTCAGACCTGATTCCATAATCTCATTTTCAAGGATTCTACAACTCGTTTCCTCAGTATTACTTATTTATTCATTTGCACAGTTTATCTTCTTTGCACAGTGGTTCATTGTCCATTTTTGTTTATTGTATAGTTTGTCATAAATTCTGTTGTTTTTTCTATTTTCCCACAAATGCTGACACAAAACTTTTATCTCGAGGAAGTATCTAATGACATATACTGTACATAATTTGTTTATAAGCCTACTTTGACTGATGATTTAGTATCGAGGGTTGCAGCCTCTGGATGATATGGTAGTTCAATAAGCTGTCCCACCAACCCCCCCCCCCCACCCCTTTAATGATCCCATATATTCTGAAAAAGAACAAAGAGACATCTAAGGCATCCAAATCAAAGTCATTTCTCAGTAAATTTTTATTTTACGAATTATCTTATAATTTTCACATGGATGTCTGCACAAATAAATGTCTTCACATGAATGTCTGTACTTTTATATTAAATTTACTTTGAATCTTGAACTTTAAACTTTGAGGAGCATCCTCTGGGTAAACTGATTGTTTTGCCTCCAATATTTGTCTTATTTAGCAATACAACACGGTAACAAGTCCTTCCATCCCAACGAGTCCACACCACCCAACTAGCCTACTAACCCCTACGTCTTTGGAATGTGGGATGCCCACGTGTTCATGAGGAGAACGTTTAAACTCATGAGCAGGCGGCAGCGGAATTGAAACCACGTCACAGGTGTTGTAAAAGTGCTACGCTAACTGCTACACTACCGTGAAGGGGGATGTGAGACAACTAACTTGGTGGAGTGTGCAGTAGGGTGGTTAGAAGATAAGGGAAGAAGTGTTTTGTAAGTAGAAGTCTTTCTTTAGTCAGTCTACAACTGGATTCAGGCCACCACGCGGAGACTTATCAATGAAGTGGGAATCATCCTGACCCTTCAAACTCTAAAACAAAGAGCTAGGCTACCAGTTGAGTTATCATAGAAACTATCAGAGAAGCCTAATAAATCAACTGGTAATCTTAATCTTTGTTCCTGAATTTACTTTTGATCTTTTTTTAAGCTGTTCAGATGGCTGTCACCACCATCTCAAGCACAAACTAAAGAGACAACATCTTGACACTTTATAATGCTGTAACAAATCTCAAGGTTAAGATGACATTGAGATTCACTCTTACAGTCTACTATATCACCTAGATCTCTTGACATGTGGATGGTCTATTTGAAAATCTCCTATGTGTTTGTTATGGGGCAAGTAAATTAGCTTTCATAGGCCCAGTAATCACAATGTACCCAAAGGCTAGTCATCTGACTGCATGCCCCAGAGGCTGATAGCCGTCAGATGGGACATCTTGTGTTGAAATCACTCCTTCTGATATCACAAGGTATGCTTTTCCTTACAGCGTTTTCATAAAGTGTCAGTAATGGAAACGTGTCTTAGCTGGAGCCTGAACTGTATATCAGTGTTGTACTCTGCTTCTGAGATATGGCTACATAACAGAAATAAGATTTGATTGTGTGCTCACTATTGCATTGTGCATTAGGCAAAGGAAGACACTGTTCTGCTCCACGTATTTTTTTTAAGCTTGCGTGCATTTTCCGTGCCTATACCCCTCATAATTTTGTAGAGCTCTATTCAATCTCCCCTCGTTCTCCTGCGTTCCAAGGAATAAAGTCCTAACCTATTCAGTATTTCCATAAAACTCAGGTCTTCCAGACCCAGCAGCATCCTTGCAAATATTCTCTGTACTCTTTCAATCTTGTCGACATCTTTCCTGTAGGGAGGTGAACAAAATGGCACATTGTTTACTGATACTACAGTTTATCTATAGTTGGTGCACTTTATGCTGTGCTCTGGTATCACTTTACCTTGTTCTACCTCAATGCACTGTGTAATGATTTGATCTGTAGCAACAGTATGCAAGACAAGCTTTTCACTCTATCTTGGTATGTGTGCCATTAATAAATCAATTTGCATTCCAATTCCAATTACAAAACAACAGAGCAAATTGAACTTGCTGAGTAACACCAAGCTGTCAAGACGACCTACAGGTGGATCAGTGTGGCTGGGGGATTGGTGGAGTGGTGGGGTTCTTGAATGAGGCAGGTTGATATCAGAACATGTCCCTTCCTTTTGATGATAGGAACAGATAGTAGAGCAAAACACTGAATGGAAATTTGAAATAAATGCTCATCAATAAGACAGCATTGTCGGACATTGTCGCTCAGGGTCTTCGACTATATATATGTTTTTTTTCGAGTGAATATGCTTCCTTGCTCGCTTTTTTGAACTATGTTACTCGCTACTTTTGAATGTTCGTTTGCTATTTTGAACGTTTTGCACCTTGTCCCAAGATGAACGCCATCTCATCTGTATCTATGTATGGCTAGAATGATAATTAAACTTGACCTGATTTGAAAAAGTTCCCGAACTGATGAATCAAAAGATCTGGGATCTTGACAATGAAAACATAAAACTGACACTCAGAACTTGTTGCAGATATCAATAAGGTAACCATTTCAAAGCAGAGAAGCAGGGCTTAATCCAGTATTCCGGTGAGTACAGTATCTATCCCTCAGTGCTTAAACGTGCTTAACGTTTAAACAAGATGGTCCTATGATCCACTCTCCTCTCCTATCAGATTTCTTCCTCTCCAATGCTTTCCTATCCATCAGGCTTCACCAATCACCTTTTAGCTATCCTCCTTCCAATCCCCCACCATTTTATTCTGATGTCTTCCCCTTTCTTTCCCTGTCCCGATGAAGGGTCTCAGCCCAAAACATTGACTGCTTATTCATTTCCATGGATGCTGCCTGGCCTGCTGAGTTCCTACGTCATTTTTTGTGTATGTTGCTTAAACGTGATATCTAAACATTACACTCTCGCTTTCATGGAATATCCTTGGCTGTGTTCCCTTTCCTTCAGCAATAACTACACTTTGAGAGGATCTATGTAGCTGCAAAATACTTTGCAACACAAAACTCAGACTCAAGGTCAGCGCCTATCCCACTGTTATAAAACTATTTTTGTAAGATAAACTCTCATCTACCTTGCAATGGCCTGGCACTTTATTGACTGCCTCTGCTGCACTTTCATTCAGCATTCAGATTCAAATTCACTTATTTATCACGTGTACATTGAAACTTACAGTGAAATGCATTGTTTGCATTAATAACCAGCGCAGCCTAAGTCTGTGCTGAGGCAAACCCATAAGGGCTGCCACACATTCTGATGCCAACATATCATGCCCACCATGTTATACATGTTCAGTTATTACTTTTCCTTGTACTATCTCAGTTCCTTAAGTTTGTTATACCTGGGGGGTAGGGCGGAGTGATGGATAGAGGGGATAAGCTCCCTCTACCTACTAAATGCTTCCAACGTTGTGTATCTCAAATAGTCCCTGACAACCAAGTCCAGCTCCTGGACTCCACATGTAGCTCAGCTACTAAACCCAGTGGAGCCATTTTTTCTGACAGGAGAAGGGGAAAAGTTGAATTTCTGGTGCCTTAAATCCAATCACTTCGGGCAGTTGGGGCTTGTCAGCTGTGCTTGGCAGACTATCTCGGAGAAGGAAAACGGACTTCAAACTTCCACTGCCACTCACGGGGAAGGCTTCGGGAATAAACCCTGTGCAACCCAGAGCTCGAGTCCCTAAGGCAGCCTTACGTTGAGTTCAACGTTCACTGGCAACTCCTGCGAGGCCGCTGGCGCCAAACTGTATCCGTTTCTGTCGTTCCTTTTGATTCATCAGCTGAATGAGATGGGGGAGCCTGCTGCAGGGGCAACAACTTGCTATCCAGATCGTACTGCCCTGGCTTAGGTATCATGTAAACAGCTGGGACACAACATCCACAGTCGAGCTCAACCAATGGAGGGCCTCTGTGTAGTAACTCAATAGAGTAATGTGATGAAATAATCTCGACGGATGGCATTCTAAGCTTTTCAGTCTACTATAGTATCAAGGCTCCCACTAAGATGTGTGCGTTCAACACAGCTTTTGCTACAAGTACACAAAGGAATTTAAACTGCGCACGAAAGTTTGTCATCCTTTACCTCATTGGCATGTTAAGTATACTTCACGATCGTACACAATCACATTTCCTTTTCCGGTTTCTGATGCGGGTGGCGCTGACACATGGAGCTTGCCATGATTTGTCTGCAGATTTTAAAACTGGCTTATTTACACTGCTTTTATTGAAGAAATTATTCAGTGCGCACATGTTGTTGTCACAGGGCAAAAAATTGCACAGCGCAAGATTTTTGCACACACTGGTGCAAAAATTAGAGGAAATTACACATTAGAGGAAACATTGCTCAGTGTGTGCCACAATAAGAAAGCAATTTACCAATTTATCACTACGAAAGTTACATGAAATTTCTATACAGGATAGAAGAGGAGGAGGAGGCAGGTATAGCCAACCCTGAGATGGCAACACCACATCAAAAGTGAAAATAGTGAACACACCAGTAGTTCCATGCCCTCAACATGTTTATGCGAGTATCTAGCACTATAATTCAGGAGAAAAGTAAAGTGAGAAAGTGGTTAAGTACAGGATTGTTCCACTGTACAATATCTATTGTAAAATGCTTAAGTGGAGAAAGTTAGCTGGCAACACACATCAAAACAGATCAAAGATTTTGGCATGCTGCCAAGTGTGGTGTCAGAGATACTTTTCTCCATCTATTCATTTAGAAAACATACTTGCTCGGAAAACTACCCCCACATAAAACTCATAAACCTGGTTTAAGTTGAGGAATAAACGAAACAGAAACGTATTGAAAAGAACCAGCGACTGCAATGTGTGTTCGAGGGGCCTGATGGATTCGAACGCAGTAAGTTGAAGCACCCAAGGTGGGGAGAAACAGATCCCTTCGGGCACAACTCTTTAGAGTTCACGTCACTTTACTAAACAATTGAACTGACGGGAAACTAGTTAGACAAACAGAAAACCCATGATTTATGTATTTAAGCGTAACTGCCCTCTTTGATGAAGATGAAACAAAGGGCGATGTTCACCTTTTGTGAAATATATATGTTAGTTATCAAGTAACATAAATCTCCCAGGAAAAATTATATGTTTTAATGGTCAGTACTTGGCCTCCTCTTTCGACAAAATGAGAGCACCATCATGGTGGAGGAGTAACACCTTATATTCCTTCTGAGCAGCCTCCAAACTGATTGCATCATCTCCCTCTCAGCCCCCCTTCTCCTCTTTTTCCTATGGTCCACGCCTTCTTCTCCAGACCTTTACCATCCACCTGGCTTCACCTATCACCTACAGCTTGCCTCCTCCCCCCCCCCCCACCTTTTATTCTGGAATCTTCCCCCTTCCTTTCCAGTCCCGTTGAAGGGCCTCGGCCTGAAACTTTGACTGTTTATTCATTTCCATAAACGCTGCCTGACCTGCTGAGTTCCTCCAGCATTTTGTCTGCCTTGCTTGGATTTCCAGCATCTGCAGACATGCATCCTTGAGTTTTCCGTGTCTTTTGTGCACAATTAGATGAAACAAGAAGGAGCTGTATCTCCCAGAACTGGAGATGTTATGTTTTGTTCCTCCTGTCATGTTGACAGACATCCTGTGCACTTCTTCCATTTTCTGCTTCAACATTTCTAACACTTATCACCTCATTTCTGTTCAATCTTTACAAGGTACAGTCCTGTGCCAAAGTCTGAGGCACATGTATATGGCTAAGGTGCCTAAGACTTTTGCACAGTACTGTAGTGATTTTATGTATTGCACTGTACTGCTGCCACAAAAAAAACAATTTTCATGACAAATGTGAGTGATGATAACCCTGATTCTGATATGGGTCTCGATTGTGGACTGAGCGGGAAGGGGGCAGGGAGAGTGGAATCACATTTGGGAAAAGGGGAAGGGAGCGGGAAGCACTAGAGAGACACTTCGTAATGAGCAATGAACCACTTGTTCGGAATCAAATGACCTTGCCTGGTATCTCAGGGCTGGGCCTGTCTGAACCCACACCACAAACCCCGCCCCGGTGCTCCTTCTCTGCCACCTGTCCCACACCCCTCCTGCGGTACTCCACCCTCACCATTCCCAGCATCCTTTATTCCCACCAGATTTACAAACTCAGTCTTGGCTCCACGTTGACAAATACTGTACTGTGCAAAAGTCTTAGGCATCCTAGCTGTACTTATCTTAAGACTTGCACAGTATTGTATTTGGTAAAAATTTATGTACTTTTACAATAAATTTACTTTGTACTTTGAAAAGGTTGACACAACATTGTGGGCCAAAGGGCCTGTACTGTGCTGTACTGTTTTATGTTTTATGCTATGG